>NC_056749.1:629320504-629511792 GCF_019279795.1 Protopterus annectens
TATAACATATGGTTCATCTCCCAGGCCCATGCTTACACTTATCAAGGTTATTAGAACTTGTCAGAGATTTGGGATGCATGGCTAGGCTTAAAATGGCTCTTGTGGTCGTTAGCCTAGTAAACACCTATGAACCTATAATGACAAATGCTTGCTTGCAAAGCATAATATTTATAGGCTACTACATTCCCCTTTCTTTAATTCCTCCAAAAATTCAAAAGAAGCTCCTCAATATTCCACCCAGCCAGAGGGAGTTGGCAGATCTGGAAATCAAAAAAATTACTGCAAAAGAAAGTAATCCAAGATGTCCCAGCTAAGCAGAGACAATCCGGAACTTACTTCATTTTCTTTTTGGTGCCAAAGAAGATGGGCTCTGTGGCTTATCTTAGACCTAAGCGAACTCAATTTATATGTAAAGAAAGAGAAGTTCAGGATGGTGACAGTCTTTCCTTCTGGTTACTAAGGAAATACGAGTGGATGTTCTCTGTGGACTTGTAGGATGCATACTATCACATCAAAATAGACAGGTGCTACATAAGTCACCTGCGCTTCCCCATGGGAGTCAATCGCTTCCATTTCAGAATCTTGCCCTTTGGTCTAACCATAGCCCCCTGGGTGTTTACCAAATGCATGGCAGTGACTGCAGCTCATCTCCGACTGCAAGAGTTTCATTTATTCCCATATCTAGTTGACTGGCTCCTAACTGCCCACACCCAACATCGGCTATCTCAGGCCAGGGACAAATCTCTACTGGATATCTCACTTTCTAAGCTTCACCATAAATACAGAAAACTCACAGCCATTGCCAGTGCAGACTTTGAAATTTACTGTGGCCCAGCTGAACACCATTATGCTCGTAACTTCCTTTCCCCAACATCACATCAGCACTTTGAATCTTCAGGTCCAAGACATATGGTCTCATGCCTCTCCTCTTGCCAGATTGATTCTAGGGGCCTTGGGATCCATGGCATCTGTTATAGTCTTGGCACTTCTAGCCAGATACTGTATGCACATTCTGCAATGGACGCTGGGTGTTCAGTGGTCAATTCTACATCTCTTCCTATCTGTTTCTATCAGATTGAGCAATATTTGTAGAAGTCATCTAGAATAGTGGATTCACTTTGACCTATTCATCGGCAGACCTTTCATTCTTCCCCCTCCAAATAGCCACGGTAACCACGGACGCTTCCCATCTAGGGGTGGAGGAGGCATTATAAAGGGAAGATGGTACAAGGCATGTGGACTTGCTTAGAGACCAGATTGCATATCAATATCCTGGAGATGAGAGCTGTTCTCCTATCATTGCAAGCCTTTCAGGATACTCTTCCCTCTGAGGACCATTGCGATTTACATGGGCAACATGTCAGTCATCTGGTATATCAACATGCAAGGAGGAATGTGTTCATACCCACTGTTCAGAGAAACCATGAGGGATTGAGAATGGTCGATCTCTTCACAGCACTGTCTTCTTGAAGCACATGTACCTGGGAAATCCAGTGTATTGGCAGACAGCCTCAGCAGGTCCATTCTCATATGTCATGAGTGGTACCTCAGTCAGTAGCGAACAAGGTATTCAACCATTGGGGGTCATCCCTGTTGCCATCTCTTTGCATCCCCTCCCAACAAGTGCAGTTGTTATTTCACTCTGATCCGTCCTGCAGGGAGTTCCCCAAGAGATGCTGTAGTCCATGATTACCCCCCCCCTCGGTCTCTTTTATGCCTATCCCTCTCTAGCACTTATCCCAGAATTTCTTCAGAAAGCCAAACAGTTGAAGAACACTGTGATTCTCATTCCCCCTTTTTGGCCTCATTAGATGTGGTTCCCCTTCTGCTGGTCTCACCTGAGATATCCGCCATGGATACTGGAACCCAAACCAGACATCATCACTTACCCTGTGCTAGGACTCCACCCGAATCTCCCCTTACTCAAGTTAACCAGTTGCTTTTTCCAGTTCCCATGATTCCAAGAGGGTCCAGGTTTTCCTTGCCAGTCAAAGCTGTCATTCTAGCTTCCCAGAAAGCATCTACCAAGTAAGTATATAAATGCAAGTGGAAACGATTCTCTATTTGGGCTGCTCATCACCACATTGATCCTTTCTCCGCTCCTGTTTCTTCAGTCCTTTCATTTCATAAGTCTTTATTTTAAAAAGTTCTAGTTTTGTGATTATTAATCTCCAGTTAGCTGCCATATCCAATTTTCATTCTGAATTGCTTTCGGGATCTGTTGCTTCAACCAAGTTATGTTAAGCTTTTATGAAAGCTGATGTTCATCGTGTTTCACTGTTGCAGTCATTACACTTGGGTTATCCTGCTGGCAGGCAACCTGCAGTCGCCCTGAATTCCAAAGTCCTGGTCCGGCATCGGTTGCTTTCACCTCTTCCCTGACATCAGTGCGCCAGGGGTATAAAAGATGCAGCCGACTCCATTTTCTTCTGTCTTTCTTGCCGCGCAGTGCCCAAAGCAAAAGCAGTTCGCAAGTGCTGGTTGGCTGACTCCTGAGATTTTCAAAACCGAATTTCAGATCCGAAGTCTTCATTAAAGCTAAGTACCCCGTTGGGGAAACTTTTTTCTTGCTCCAGACCGATGTCAGAAAAAGTTAACAATTGTATTTCTTGTGGGAAGCAAATACCTCATAAGGATTTTCATTCTTACTGTATTCCTTGCTTAGGCCCTGACCACGACGTTGCTAGCTGTCGGTTTTGAGCTAGATTTAACCAATGCACTATTAAGTGTCTGTTCGATTTTGCCTTTCATTACTTTGGCCGAAGATTTAATTGTATAATGCCGTCGGAACAGCCGATGACCGGAGTTTACAAAAAGCAAAAAGAAAAAGACAGACATCCGAGGTCCAAAACAGACAACGAGGCCTCCGCTAGGCCAGTCGCCAGTTCTCAGTGAGGCGCTTTCGCAGCCCCTCATGCCTGCTACCTTAGTGCCGCAGGCCCCTTCCGACTCCCACATGGAGCTGACTAGGCCTCTGGATACTCAAGGTATTGGACATTCGGAATCTATTTCCTCAGATGGGTCCGGAGCTGCTGAGCAGGCATCTGCTTCTGAGGGTGTTTTCAGACCAACACAGTTATTTGTTAAGCCAACCTAAGCTTCAAAGGCAAACACTAAAGCAGCTCTAAAGACAAAGAAACAAGTACAGCTTTCTCCTGCACAGACTTCCGTGCCTAAAAAAACAGATGCTTAAAATGGCCGAAGACCTTATTACTTTGATCAGGGGTTCCCATCCCCCTCCAGATAAGAGGCCTAGGCAAGAGTCAGAATATGAATCTTCAGATCAGGTTTCCATTTCCTCTGATTCCTCTTCTGAACAGGGATACTCCATTCCTCCCTATGAGGATTCTGATGCTGAAGAGTCTGTTCCTTCAGCCTCTCCTCCTGAGGATTACTCTTTTGGGGAAACCCTTCACACCACGAGGGAACACTTTCACTGGGAGAGCCAAGAATACTCAGAATCTAAGAAAAGGCTCAGAGACTTTCTTTTACTTCCTCAGCACAGACCTCTTGCTATTCCACCTGTTATAGTAGATTATGTATTTTTAGTGTCCAGCCTGTCTCCTGACTCTTTACCCCCTGCACTGGTTAAGCCAGGCAGATACTACAGGGTTCCAGATTCCCACAAATTTCTATATAAAAACCCTGCTGCTGACCCAGAAACTATATCTCAGGATCCCAAAGGGGTCAAGGCATCCACTGCAAAAAACCCTGTCCCCTCTGATAGGGATTCTAGGGCACTGGACAGATGGGGGAAAAAGTTTACACTGCTACCTTGGCTGTAAGGGCTTTAAATTGTCAGTTTCATATGCTTAAATATCAGCAATATTTAATGTCATTGCTAAAACAGAAAATGTTGACAAATTCTGAATGTGCAGATAACAAGGAAATGCAGGATTTATTGCATGCAGCTGAACAACTGGGAAAACATACTTTGCAATGTGGTTTTGATTCACTGGAGGCCTCTTGCAGGGCCGCTGCTACGGGTACTGTCATTAGAAGGCATGATTGGTTAAAGGAACAAAATCTGCCTGATCATGTTAAAGCAAAATTATTGGATGCTCCTTTGCAGCATGATACTTTGGTGTTAAGGCAGAAGAGGTGTTGAAGAAAATGCAGACAGTTAAGGATTTCTTAAAGGTACAACCACCTAGATTTAGCAGGAACTGGCCTTCAAAGAA
The DNA here is from genome assembly GCF_019279795.1 of Protopterus annectens. NCBI lineage: Eukaryota > Metazoa > Chordata > Ceratodontiformes > Protopteridae > Protopterus > Protopterus annectens. The sequence goes on from NC_056749.1 coordinate 629,324,686, forward strand.
TTGGTCCTTTCCAGTGTTAGACGGGCCACAAAGAGGCAGATACAGATGCCCTAGAGGCAGATCCCAGCCCCGAGGCTCATACAGGCCTAAACAATGGCGTGCTTCTACCGCCAAAAGCGGAAAAGACATATCACAGCCATATAGAAAACAGTCCCAATGACTTTCCTCTGCCAGTACCAGGCACTTATCTTTTGGCAGCTCCCTTGGGGGGAAACTTTTTTCACAAAATTGGCATATAATCACCCAGGACAAAATGGGTCTTGAATATAGTGTCCCAGGGCTACAGGTTCCACTTTCACACCCTGCCAAAGGCAAAAGGTATGCCAGACCTGCCACAAAATCAATGGGCAGAGGCACAAAAACAAGTTGCATCCCTCATGGACATGAGGGCCATTCAGCGAGTACCACAGCAAGAGCAGGGACAAAGATTTTACTCCCAGAAAGGACAAAGCCTGGAGACCAATATTGGACCTGTCTATTCTAAACACTTTTCTGGATGTTCCAAAATTCAAAATGTTGACTCTGCAGCAGCTTCTGCCCATGCTGGGCAAGAAGGCTTGGCTTGTAACTTTGGACCTAAAAGAAGCATACCTGTATATCCCAATCAGACAAAATTGCAGACGATACCTCACATTCATAGCTGGATCAATGCACTACCAATTCTCTGCACTGCCCTTTGGCTTATCTACTGCGCCCAGGGTCTTCACAAAATGCCTGGCACCAGTAATTGCATTTTGCAGACAAAGAGGAATTCAAATATACCCTTACTTGAATGACTGCCTTATTCAAGCAAAGAACAAAGACATTCTACTGAAGCATCTGGCGTTTGTAAAAAGATTACTAATTTGCCTAGGGTACACGGTAAATGAAAATAAATCAAAACTAGTACCCTCTCAAGAGATAATATTCCTGGGTGCAAGCTTAAATACAACTGCCCAGATGACTTATCTCACGCCAGACAAACAAAGGCAACTGACTTCTTACTTTGAAATGTTGGCAACAAAGACCCAGTTATCTGCAAGAAAAATTCTGCAGGCTTTGGGCTTCATGGCTTCCTGCATTCTACTAATTCCATATGCAAGACTGCATATGAGGAAACTACAATGGTATCTAAAACATGTTTGGACTCAACATTGCCACAGCTTGGAAACATTAATTACCCTCATTCCCTGCCTGCAACAGGAGTTTCAATGGTGGGCACAGGTCTGTCACCACAACAAGGGACAGCCATTCGCTCTACCCACGGCCAGGAAAACACTAACAACAGATGCATCAGATTATGCCTGGGGGGCCCACATGGCAGGAAAATGTATTCAGGGAGTATGGCCAGCAAGCCAAATGCATATTCATATCAATCAAAAAGACATGCTAGCTGTTCAGAATGCCCTGACAGCCTTCAAGGATCTACTTCATCCAGGACAACTGCTGGTAAAGATGGACAATACTACAGTCATGTCATACATAAACAAGCAGGGAGGCACACATTCCTACCCCCTCTGCAGACAAGCCATGATTTTGTGGAACACAGCATTGATTTATTAATTACACCTGCAAGTACAATTTCTGCCAGTAAAGACAAGTACTCTGGCAGACGAACTAAGCAGAAATCTCAGGGATCCTCACGAGTGGAAACTAGATCCACAAATCTTCAGCATGATAACAAGGAAATGGGGATGCCCAGACATAGATCTATTTGCCTCCCCGCACAACTGCCAACTACAGAGATTTTGCACAAGGACTTATCAAAAACAAGCATGGAAAGTGGATGCCCTATTATTCAGCTGGAAAACCCTTACATTATATGCCTTTCCTCCACTGCTTCTCCTCCCCAGGGTACTCCTAAAGGTCAGACAAGAGAAGCCAAAAATTATATTGATAGCCCCAGACTGGCCACGTCAGCACTGTTACCCAATCCTAAAGAGCTTGTTTCAAGGCCCAGCCTGGACATTACCCCAAATTCCTCATTTGCTGACCCAACAAAACAATCAGATCCTACACAGCCAACTCAGAACCTTAAATCTGGCTGCATGGCTGATAACTTAACCATTCAGAACACACCTCTCTCTAAAGCAGTTATGGGTGTTATTTTGGAGGCCAGGAGGCCCAGCACCAGAAAATCTTATACAGAAAAATGGAAAAGATTCTGTGCTTGGAACCAGGCACAAGGAATGGATGTGCTTGTAGCAAATATTCTTCAAATTTTACAATTCCTAACTAAGATGCTGGACAAAGGCCTATCCTTCTCATCAATTAAGATCCATGCCTCTGCCATTTCAGCTCATTACAATACGGATCCACCTATGTTTTCACATCCACCGCTAAGGCAGTACCTCAGAGGGGCCAAAAACATAAGACCTCCAAGGAGAGCTCAAACACCTGCATGGGACCTCAGTTTTGTCTTGGAAAAGCTCACACTTCCTCCTTTTGAGCCAGCCAATACAGCTGAGATAAAATACTTATCATGGAAAACAGCTGTGCTCCTAGCAATAACCTCTGCAAGAAGAGTATCAGAGTTACAGGCACTAATGGCTGTGGAACCTTTTATTATTTTCCATCCGGATAGGGTTTCTCTAAGGACAAACCCAACATTTATGCCTAAGGTAGTGTCCAGTGTGGCTCTTAACAAACCATTCATTTTCCTACTTTTTATCCAAACCCACAGAATAAGGGGGAGAGACTTCTGTATTCTTTGGACATACACAGACAGATACGCTTCTACTTGGACAAAACTAAAGCCTTCAGAAAGGCTGAGCAACTCTTAGTGGCATATGCTGCAGGATCGCAAGGAAAAGCTATTTCAAAACAGACTATTTCAAAATGGATAGCCCATTGCATTAATTTCTGCTATTCACAAAATGGCAAATCAGTGCCTAAGGGCATTAGGCCACACTCAACCAGAGCAGCAGCCACTTCAGCAGCCTTCCTCAGAGGAGTACCAACCAAGGACATTTTGGAGGCTGCAACTTGGACTTCAGTGCACACTTTTACAAAGCACTACCACTTACCTCTTTACTCTAAATCCAGAGCAGGCTTTGCCACTGCAGTTCTGCAGGGCCTCATAGCCACTCCTAATTCTATCTAGGCCCAGCCACCCAACCTCAGCGTTGGGATTCTACCCAAGTGTAATGACTGCAACAGTGAAACACGATGAACATAGTACAGTTGTGTACCTACCATAAATGTAGATGTTCGAGTGTATTCACTGTTGCAGTCCAGGTTACCCTCCCTCCATCCCCCTTTCTTTACTGGGACTTATCTGTACTTCTCTATTCTGTACAACCTGTGTGGTGTATTTGCTTGTAGATGAAGGTAATGTTTGCTAGTGCATGCTTTTTTATGAGCAGAATTTTTAGCCTACCCTTTTGGTCGCACCTGACATCTGGGTCAAGAAAAACTGAAGAAAATGGCGTCGGCTGCATCTTTTTTACCCCTGGCGCACTGACATCAGGGAAGAGGCGACAGCAACTGACGCCGGACCAGGACTTTGGAATTCAGGCCGACTGCGGGTAGTCTGCCAGCAGGATAACCCAAGTGTAATGACTGCAACAGTGAATACACTCGAACATCTACATTTATGGTAGGTACACAACTGTACTTTTTTCATCTCAGACCTCCAATCAAGGACCTGACTCCTCTGTATGGTCTGACTGGCATCCTGCAAGGTGCGACTCAAAAACCCCTTGAACTGACTGGTGATTGTGACTTGAAATATTTATTCTGGATGTCCGCTGTTCTCATGGCCATTACCTCAGCAAAAAGTGTTTCTCAATTGCAGGCACTTTCGTCCAAGCCTCCTTATATTATTTTTCACAAGGATAGGGTTTCCTTTTGTCCTAATCCTTCCTTCATGCTAAAAGTGGCCACAGAATCTACCATAAATCGGTGCATTCAGTTACCAGTGTTCTTTTTTAACTGTTCTAACAAAGGAGAATATATGTTACATTCCTTGGATATTCACAGACAGTTATGTTTCTACTTTTATATAGAAAAAAACATTTCAGAAAATCTTATAAGTTATTTGTCTCTTTCTCACCTAACCATAAAGGTCAAGCAGTTTCTAAAGTGACAAAAGCAAAGTGGATAACCAGTTGCACATCATTTATTTATTAGAAAAATGGTTTGAAGTTGCCTAGTCTTCCAAAAGCCCATTCAGCAAGATCCATAGCTGCATCAGCGACCTTTTCATCTGGAATTTCTATTGATGACTTTTGTGCTGCAACTACCTGGTCTAAGTCTCATACCTTTCTGTCCCATTATAAGTTTAGTATGGTCTCCAGGAGCAGGACATCCTTTGGCGTGTCAGTGCTCTGGCATATCCTTTCTTGAAGCCACCCAAGAAATCATGTAGTTGGGGACTCTAACCCATCATTGAAGCAGAATGAGGAGGACGACATCAGGTTTATTAGTTATGTACTTAACATAACTTGGTATATGTGTTGTCCGTTTATCATCCTGCTTCACCTTCTCACCCATCTATCCCCCTCCAAAATGTTTTGGTTCTAGAGGATCTGGAAGGGCCTATTTGCAATCTATTTTCCAGGTTGAGCTCCTGGTTCCTTTTTCTGTCCCTCCTCTTTCTGTAAGGGCAGCAAACATGATCTGAGGAGGTTGAGCTGTGGGCAAAGAATTATGGTTAAGGGAGGAACTTGAGCCAGGAAAGCAGCTGAGTTGGATCCGGGAATTGGATATGTGACCTATCAGTGAAGCAGAATGAGAAAAGGACAACACAGATACCAAATTATGGTAAGTACATAACTAATACTTAATAGTACTATTTTTGTGGTGTATGGCTTTCTTTGCATACTGTAAAGTTTTCTCAGTTATTTTTTAAGAGTAATGGGGATTGTAAATAGATGCTGCTCTTTTTTTCTCCCTTCTCTCCTTTTTCTTGATCAATTTTAAGAAATGTAGGCACTGTAATATAAAAAAACCTTGTTAAAAGAGCATGACAAAAGAAAAATGTATGTGCTTTTTCTTCTACTTGCATTTGGGAATGACTGGATTAAGGACATTCGATTGATTTAGCAACAACTGTTAAGAGAAAGCAAGTAAATGAAAAATAATATTGAGTATTATGAGGCTTTTTTCTATCAAATGAATGTATGCTTAGTAGCAGTTTTGTATCTGGTCCACATGTCTCCATGGAAACAATCTGATAAAGATAAATTGACTGTCTGGTTCTCATGTCTCCATGAAAACAGTGTGATAAGGAGAAATTGACTGTTTTTCATGTCTCCATGGAGACAGTGTGGTAAATTGAAATTGGTTACAGTCTGGCGTAGAGTGATTGGCTTGGGAAAAAGAAGAAGAAGAAGAAACTGGCTAGGAGATGATGTTCTCTGAAAGCATTCAGGGACTCTCCCAGATGACTTCTCTGCTTAACCTAGCAGAAGCTTATCGGCGTCAAGCAGGAATGGAATTCAAACCAGAAGTAGATAAAAGTCAGGCAACAACTGAATGTGCCAAAAAACAAAAGAAAGAATATAAGGTGAAGGACCAGATGAAAAGGTAAGAAATGTGGAAAATGCTTACATATAGTTGCAAGTATAGAAAACTTCTGGAAGAACCTCATGTTGCTGAGGAACTAATGCAGAAATGGTTAAGGAGAGGTGAATTCAACCAAGAGATGAAAGGTTAATATTGGTGGCCCAAGATAGTGGGCTACTTCCATGCTGGTTTACGAAGTCCATTGAACATGTGGGAGAAACAGACAAATGTAGGTTTTGTAAAATTGAATTGGAAACAGTTGCACACCTCATTGGTGGTTGTGATATACTAATGGCAGAAGGACTGTATACTAAAAGGCATAATAATGTGGCAAGACTGTTGCACTGCAGATGAAGTCGACATCATAAGGTAGATGCTAGAAAACCGGGTATAGTGGTCCAAGAAAAGAAGACAAAAATATCATTGATCATTGAAATCGCCACACCCAGTGCGTACAGTGTCTTGCGTACAGACAGACACAAATTATAAAATATCAGGATTTGCAAGCAGAAAGTAGACTGAGGATACCCAGATAGTTTTAATAGTAGGAGCAACAGTCATATTTAGAAAGGTTACCAATATATGTAACTCCATACAAATTGCAGGAGGAGTCATTACCAAGCACTTTGTGGGTGCTGCGAAGAGCACTTTTGGCTGACATCAGAGTGAATCAGTACTAATTTCATGAACTTTAATTGTACTTTGACTTAGGAATGGGGTCCATTGTCATCATGGTATTAGAAACCGAAATGATGTGGAGAAATTAAAAAGACTAGGATAGCTATAAAGATAAGACAAATCCAGTTAGCACTTACTAGAAACACAGGCTGCACCTTGCATCTTAACATTGACAACCTTTCTTTTAGGTTAACTCAAAGCTGTGTGTGTGTGTGGCTGTTTGTGACATTTGTTCCTATTAGGAGAGTAAAACTTCAGTATTTGAATATATACATAGTTTTGTGTGTTAGTATTAAATTAATAGGGGTTTAATTTATTATTTAATTAATAGGTTTTAGGAGGCTGATGGCAGTTTGTAGTTTTTGTTTGTTTTGAGAGCTTTCGATAAAACAAAAAGTTTTGTAAGATGTGACATAGGCTTAACTGGACATGACAAAAAACAACTGTATAAAAGTTTAACCTGCCAAACAGCGTACGCATATAACACAAAAGCTGGAACTAGACATTTAACAGAAAAGGTGTTATACATAAAAGGTGGAAATAGCTTTTTTAGTAGAATGATGCTTTCTGTAGTGTCCTTAAATGTCATTGGTCTCACAGATAAACACAAAAAAGAAAGAATTGTGAGCTGTATTAAAAAATGTAGAGTGCAAACAGCTATGTTACAGGAGACACAATTGGAAATAATAGAATACATGAATTTGATAAAGAAAGGCTTTCAGGATGGTTATTGAGTGTAATATCTGGGACAAAGAAAAAGAGGAGTACTTACATTAATTGCAAGAAGAGCTCCAATAGTGATAGAATGGGATAAAAAAAGATAATAATGGCACATTTTTAGGGCTCATGGGCTACTGGCAAGGGAGCAGGTTTGCACTGGCATGTATTTATATTCCACCTAAAACTGCTGCACTAGAGCTTAAGAAAATTCTGGGAGAAATAGTCAGTTTTCAGAAAGGAATATTACTTACTGGGGGACTGAAATTTGATTTGCAGCAGCGAAGATGTGTCTAGGAGGCCCCGGAAGGAAGATGTGAACTCAGTAGTAGGTGTTCAAAGTGAATTTAAATATTATTCCTCAAGATATAAAAACTGGGCTAGGCTAGACAGAATTTACATTTGAGGAACATGTGCATTTAATTGAAGGTCTTGATATACACCCAGAGACTATTTCATATCATGCACCAATAGTGACTAAAATAAAAACACAGGTTAATGAAATACAACTGAGATACAGGTGCTTTCCCACCTATCAGTTGAACATAGAGGAATTGAAGGAATGGGTACTGGAGATTATTCAGGAACTGTTGAAAAGGATAAAAATTATATAATAAGGGACTGGGATAAAATTAAAATGCAGTTTAAAAATATGGTGGAAATAAAAGAAAGGTAGCGATGGTTAAGAAGTAACGAGGATTATTTATGGGGAACTTAAAAATGCTTAAGTATTGTAGAATAAGGGGAATCCAAGAACAGGATCAAATGCAGAATGCTAAGCAGAAAGTAAAGGGTTACCTCAGTATACCTGAGTTTAGGAAGATTGGTTTTAAGCAACTGTTTTTTGATAATGAGCACAAAAACGTTTAGCATGACCACTCAGGCAACAGAAAGTAGAAAGGGCTGTTGTCAAGCTTGGGGAACCTATAACAAGGAAGGTAACGAGATCCTGTATAGGTATTGGAAATATTTCAGTAATTCTATTAAAGTATGTATAAAGCAGAGTAATATGCAAATCAAGAAAAGATTTGAATGGAAATGTTTATGGAAGAGTTAAATATGCCAAGGTTAGAGGTAGATGAGGCTCAATTTCTAATGCTTAGGATAGGAGGAGATGAGATAAAAATTGTGATGTATAACCAATCTACTGGAAACTCCCCAGGAATAGATGGTATTCCTGTGGAAGTTTGGAAGCTAGGAGGGAAAAAGCTGATAAAGAGATAGAATATTTTAACAGTATTTAAGAGGAGGAGAAGTACCAACATCCTGGAAGAAAGTAGTGGTACATTTAATACCTAAAGAGTGTAAAGATCCATCATATCCAGCTTCATACAGGCCCATTTCTATACTAAACCATGATTATAAAGTGTTCATGTCTATAATGGCTTAATAATGGCAAAAGTAATGCCATAACATATAGATATGAATAGATGTGGTTTTGTGGAGGGGAGACAAACATTTGACATTAACAGAACATTGATGATCCAGAGGGAAGCAGAGTGTAAGAAAATACCATTGTTGTTGGTGGGTCTTGATGCAGAGAAAGCATTTGACAGAGTAAGTTGGGACTTTATGAGAAGGGCAATGGAAGCATTTGCATTTCCTGAAAAAATTATAAGGTTGACTAGGAGGATATATGAGGGATCGGAGGTGAAAATGCATGTGGGGTGTCCTGTCTGATAATCTCTGCTTGAGCAGAGGAAACAGGCAGGAGTGTCATCTTTCCCCTTTGTTATTTGCATTATATTTCAAACCATTGGCAAAGAAAATAAGGGACTCAGAAATTCAAGGAGATAATTTATATGGTAGTCAAGAAAAGCTGGCTGTGTTTGTAGATGATATTTTATACCTGACCAGAAAGAGATATTGCAGTGTTGTGGAACATTTTGAGACCATTTCAAATCTTTTTGGGATACAAAATGAATGAAGGCAAAACAAAGGCAGTAGCGGTAAATTATGTACGCACATATGAATTGGTTCAGCAATATCCATATTTATGGTGACATGATAAAATATTTAAGAGTATAGATTAAACATTATTATGTGGCAGCTAAGGATATGTGGGATGAGACTAAGCAAAAGATAATACCAAAACTGAGAAAATGGAAGCTTTCTTGTATGGATATGAATAATAAGATATAAGCATTTAGTGTTTTTTGTCCCATTAGTCTTGTACACAGGTCAGGCATATTTTTATCAACACGAACAAATGATAACCAAAGTGTAAGTATCAGAGCACGAACAATTAATTTCCGAATGCCATATTTTGAAAGACATCTTTTGTGCCAGGGGTTATCCATTCCTTTGGTCACAGGTATTCAGAATATTGTCACCCAGAAGAGGCATGAGGGCAGTATTGTACCTCTATTTAGAAGTTCCTACTTATGTGTGAATGACTTTTTTGGTACCTCAGCTAATAAAGACAAAAAGTATAATAATGCTTTCACTTTAGAATACTCCACGGACTGTGGTCTGATTAATGAAATATTACTGAGAAACTGGACAATTGTTTCCATCGTCAACAAATTGGAGGACATTATAGGTTTGAGACCAGTTGTTATGTATTGGAAGGGGAAGTCCCTGAAAAATATTTTAGAACAGGACATTACCACCGGCCTTTTTGCCCCCAACAAAAACTTTCGCACTGCTAAGTGTGTTTTTGCAGCCAGTGTAAATATATATCAGTAACAACATCCATAGTGGTCAATAAGAAAAAAAATTAAAGCTACTTTTCACTGTAACTGTAATTTTATAGGTGTTATCTGGCTAAATGCCAGAAATGCAAAAATTTCTATGTGGGGAAAACCCAAAGAAAATTTAAACAACAAATTTATGAACATGTTTTGGGCATTAGGAAACAAAATGCCAATAATCCCTTAGCTATGCATTTTATCCAACATCCTGACCATCACTTTTTGTTTTTTGGCTTAGACCATGTCGATAAAAATCCCAGGGGAAGTCCATGGGAAGATTTGATAGAAGCTTGTGAATTACAGTGGCAACTTAGGTTAAATGCCAACCACGTGCCTGAACTTAATGATCACATTTCTATTGAAAGCATTTTAAGGCTGAAGTCATACATAGTTTAATAGGAACTATTTTTGTAACTATATTTTTTACATGTTAAGAGTTAAGTTCAGACAATATTTTTTTATACATTTTCTGTGTGCTGTTGTTTTTTAACTTGCCGCTTAAGGCATAAACTTTTGCGGTACATTGGTTGGACTTTATCAGGTGACCTTTGTGGAAGGGTATTTAAAACTTGGTTTTTACTTTTGCATTGATTCTGAAGAAGTCTGTATTTGTAATAGACAAAAACTCTAAATCCCATTTTATTATTTTTTTCTATTAAAAGTTGTATTTTTCTCAGTTTAGTTTTGGTTCCTGACATTCCTGGTGCTTTTTGTTTGTTATGATTTATCAAGCAGAGAAGAAGTTGTGGATAGCAATTAATAAAGAACTGAAGAACTTTTATCTGGGAAGGGAAGACTGCAAGAGTCAAGTGAGATAAGCTGGTTCTTCCAGTAGAACAAGGGTGGGTTGGGAATTACCTGATTTGAATGGTTATTTCAAGGCTACAGTTAAGACTCCTATACATAGTACAAGCAGAAAGCTGTAATTCAGAGTGGAATAGAATGTTGATGAAACGGGGGGTGGGGCTGAAGAAACAAGAAGAGAGACTGTGATTTTGGTAGCAGGCCTTTAAGGAGACTAACAGTAATACATAATATTATAGTAGAGAGAAAGTAGTAGCAGAAAGTATACTAAGAACTAAGCCAGCATGTGAATGGAAAAAGGAAAGTCTTCCAATAGGGATGACTGGAATTAGTAGGCAAGAGGGGCTGGAATTTATTGGAGAAAAATGGCAAAGGAGCAAAGGTAGTGGGATCAGATAACTCAAGAGGGAAAGATGATAGAATGGGAAGACTCCAGTAATTTATTTGGACTGCAGGTTACAGACTGCCTTCCCTATCAAGGATTGATATCAGTGTATAGGCAAAGTGAAAAAAAATAGAGGGGTCCTAAACACTAGACCAGCTCTGGCAGAGTTTTTGTTAGTCTGTAGAACAATAGCTGCCATTAAAAATGCAATAATTAATAGAGCATATGAAATATTGCATGATAAGTATAAGAATCAATCAGAGGAAGTCAGAAGGGATTGGGAAGAGAGATTGGATAAGTAATTCACAAAGAAACAATGGTAGGATATATGTATGCCTCCCAAATATGTAAGAAAATCTAGAAGATTTAGGATTTTTGCTTGGAAATGTTTACATGGATATTTGTATACCTCAGGTACACAACAAATGTTCGCGATGTGATGTGGAAGAAAGAGGAGTGCTGTGAGTTGGCAAACTTCAAGGATTCCCTGCAGGATGGACTGTCAGAGATGCTGGGTGGGCAGGTTGTTGTGATGAGTAATTTGATTTTTCTGAGCTATGATACAGAATCAGAATTGTCTGGACATGGTAAGGCCTTGCTGTATCTTAATTATGGTGGCTGCCAAAAATGCAATTACTAGAAAATGTGAACCAAAATGTAAACCAACTATACGAGAAGTAATGAATATAGTAACAGAAATAAAACAACTGAAATTGAGATCTCTAGAAAAGGGTAAGAGCAAACTACATTGGAAAAAATGGGAATTGAGGGAACAGTGCATACAGGTCAGGAATAAGGATTAAAAAGCAGGCAGGACTTAAATGAGCTATTTAATGTTTGATTAAAAATGATTGGGAAGATTGAGTGATGTGTAATGTTTGCAACTGGGACTGTATCAGCATGATTCGTGATGTAAAGTGCTTGCAACTAGGATTGTGTTGATGTGGTTTGTTTTCATTTATATAAATATATGAGTGCCTGTGCCATAAGTGATGGTTTAAAAAAGAGGTTTCTTGTTAAAAACAAAAAGAAAAGGGGGGGGGGGGGCAGGAACTGAATGATGTATGTATTGCTGCTTATATTATATGATATAGCAATGTACCTGATGTATGTTTGTAAATGTGAACTTAATACAGTTTGATTACTTTTATATAAATGTAAATTTGTCTATGTCAGAAGTATTAATAAAGATGTTTAAAAAAAAGAATTCTTCTGTCAATACATTTATGCTACAGCAACTTTGTCTTCCATGCATGCTTTTTCCAAACAATCCAAATTAGACTTAATTTTGAAGTCATTGGCTTATTTTGGGGGCTCTATCCTAAAAGAACTATTGTTGTGATAACTTCCAAATATTTTATTAGTTGGTGATTCTAACCTATCTGATTAGACAGATGGATAAATAGGATATGATAGTTATATACTCAACATAATGCCGTTTACTTTCATCCTCATCCATTTGATACGACCACCATCTGTCCTTCCCCCTTCCAGGTGTCTCTGTGAAGGATCTGAAGTTTTTTTTTTTTTTTTTTTTTTTTTTTTTTTTTTTTTTTATTAGAGAAATAGCAACAATCTTCTTGTGCCTTTAATGCCAGACTTAGTCTGAGGTAGCTTTACACATGTGCTTTGTGGGAAACTAAATTTGAAGGGCTTGAGGCTGGAGCACTAGTTTTGCCAGCATGGATGTGACGAACTGAAGAGCCATCAGTCTAACTGGATAGATGAGGGTGAAAGAATTAAGTATTGTGTTAAGTATATAACTACCATATTTCTGACATTGATAGATGCACACTGTTTAAAGCTTTAATTGTTTACCATTTTCTATAGATTTTCAGTGAGAATGTTTTTTTTCATTTACTGAAATCTTTTATTGACACAATAACATTATAATAATAACTAGTTTATAATAATACGTGGTTATCTAGAGTCATTTTCTCACTTTTGTACCTCATAAATCCATGAAGAAAGTGGTATCATTATGGTGCCTTGTTGGGCATTAATAGTAACCCAGAACAGGATAGAAAGTCACTCCTTCCCTAACGTGTTGTGCCTATTGCTTAACTAGTGTTTTGCCCACTGAAAAGTATGATATTTAAAGATTTAATTGTTGTGAATTCCCTATGCATAGTACTGCTGAATGATTTATTTAGCAAGGCCTTGATAAGCAACATGGAGTGTCACTTCTAATCAAGTGCTGTTGTTTACTCATCAGACAATGTTGCAAGATTCAAAGGGAAAGATTTCCACCTTTTCATACTCTCAATGATCCATAGCTGTCATTTGTAGCTCTTGTCTCCCATTGTGGATAGGTAGGTTATCTGATTCCAAGTGATGCTGAGTTTTTAATTTTAATTGTAGCAGCAGTTATTGGATATATTGTTATATAAGATTCTCCTTACTTCATTTCTGTAGCACTCTGTTTGCTGTTTGCTTACTGTGAAATCTGCACAAAATTCTTCTGTATGTACAATCACTTTATCCTGTAACTGATGATCACTTAATCACTTATTTATAAAGCTGTTTGAATTCACATTTTCCCTTTCACTTCTGTAATGTAAAGAACACCTTAGTAGTGCTTTCATCCTTTAAAATCAAGATCAGTTTGTACATTGAACTGGAATATTTGATAAAAATTAAGTAGTTTTTGTACTTTGTTTGCTCAATTTTTTTATGAATAGTGCAATTTTTGAAATGTGATTACAGACTCTCTTTTCTGTCATACATCTTATTAATTCGTGATTCCACCAAATAGTTTAGTTGAATTTTCTTGTGTAATTGTGTCTGCCTTCTTTTTGTTGCTGAGTGCAGTAGTTAGTAACATCTTAAAACCCATTGATAGTATCTTGAGCAGATTTGAGGGTACTTTTAACTAGCACTCATTAGTCACTTAAATTCTCTTTGTTTAGGGGTTGTTTTGTATGTTTATAAGCATGTATTACAGTTTACTTGTACTAACCACTTACATATGAAAGCATTTGTTGATCTGTATGTTACATCATCCGGGTTGTTTATATAGTCACTTTTGTTCGTACTTGTTACTTAGGGTACTTTTTGGTTTGGGATTTGAATGAGAAAGATAGTACGTCTTTCAGTACCCTGTTTTGCATTCATCTGCAATGCAGTATAACAATACCAGTGGTAAATAAAAAGCATTACAACAGGAGGCATCTACTTTCTGACTTTGCATTTAAACACACATTCTCTGTAAAGGAGTTGTATATGTAGCATTTAATAAACGTGTCTTCTGTACTTTATATTTATTTTATTTATTTGTCATTTGTTAACTGGGTTAGTCCCTCTGGGCAGAAAGCCCTTTTTCAGCAAAGACCCGAGGAGAAAAGCTCCAAACATATACAAAACACAAGATAAAATGCAAATAAACCTTACATTAACATAAATGAAAAGAAAAACAATTATTTAACACTCAGAATAATAGAAGTTAACAATGAATACAATCAAGGTTGTCAGACAAATATCCAAAACTGTGTATATATATATATATATATATATATATGTATATATGTATATATATATATATATGTATATATATATATATATATATATATATATGTAGTAATAGCCCCTATTTATGGGTGAGTACAAGATGAAAATAAGGAGTGAAAGCAGAGAAGGTAGACTAAGTTGTAGCTGACTTGAGTTGACACTTTCTTCAAATGCATGTGTGTACCATTGGTTTTTATAATTTCTTCTCCTTAATGAAATTATGCATATTTACAGCCATATCTGATATCTCACCCATTGCAGTGTGTATGTATGTATTTTTGATTAAATCCTTTCAGACTCGTGTGAAAACCAGTGTGTCACAAGTACTTAAAACCAAAAAGATGGTGATCATTAGCACACAGAATATAAAACAACCCACAGCAAACACTTCTGTCCCTCTTGGGACATCTTAAGGCTTAAAGTCCCAGGAAATGTGAAAGTACTTATAGGTTCATAGGTAGGTACTAGGCTATCGGCCCAAGGGCCTACGTAAGCCTAGCCAACAAGGTTCCCTGGCTTACTTAGTGTGAATTGTTTTAATAAAAGTGTTATTTTGTGTGTGTATGGTAATCATCTTTTTTATTTTGGATTTGTATTTTATTACATGCCAAACTATTTTAATCCTTATTCAGATATTAATATTTTGTAGTTAATTAAACTGTCACAGTCTTGAACCTTTTATTTGGATAGATAGAGATGCACTTTTCAGATTTCCATAATGATTTGAATATAACACTTGCATTGTAGTTGCTGTACTGCTTAGAGAGGAAAATACTTAATTGCAGTATTATACTTTTCAGATTTTTTTGGAAATAGGCATGCAGGAATTTTGTAATGTTTTTAAAACTTACAATGATCTTTGTTTATTTTATTTATTTTTATTGTAATTGAAAATAAAAAAAAAGTCATGATTGCTCAGAACTTAGGATTTCCTCTTTTGTGACCTATTAAATATGTGTGGTGTCAAGGGTAGGATTCTTTTTTTTTCTTTGTTTCCTTCTTCATGCATATATGCTTTACTTTTTGCAGGTTACTTAATCATTCCTACTCTGTGAATTCCAGGGATAAGACAAAGCAGACAACAGGATCTGACAGAAGGTATGCATAATATTTAATCCCTCAGATCTGTGGTTTAATTTATGGTGTGTAATTCAGCATGGACCATGTGTAAGCTGTTTGCTGTATCTTTCCAGAAGTATGGGTTATGTTTTAGTTTGTCATCATGTTACCTGACTTCAGCTTATCCTCTTATAGATACCGTCCTTTCCATCTTCAGTCTACCAGAAATTGAAAAAGTAGCTCTTAAGAGCACTTAATTAACAAATTTAGAACAGTTACTTGGTTTTTGTGTACTTATGCTTTCAGTTTGTCATCACGTCACTTTGATTTTAGCTCATCTTTTTATGGAGAGATGCCCCCTTCCATCTTCAGTCTGCTTGGCTCACAGAAAAATACAAAATAATGAAACCTGTTTGTATATGTTATGAAACAACACCTGAATTCATGTGATTTTGTGGAGTGATGCTGTATAGGTCTTGCCACAGAAGAGTGAAACATCCAGTTTTTAAACTAAACTTCATAACTTCAAAGCCAAGTGCATGTTTGCAGTTAGTTATTTGAATAAGGAACACAAATCAAAGAAAGCTTGTAATTGCATTGTGATTATAATTATTATTATTTTTATTTATTTATTTATTTTTGCATTCTCGCAGGACCTTGCCCAGTGTCTCATCTCCTTGCATCCAGTCAGCCTATTTGTTTTATAGGGAAGGGAGATGGCATTCTCAGGTTAGTCAAAAGCTGTGTGGCTTATTTGTTTCTTCCTTGGCAGCCTTATCATTCCAACAGTGAAAGCTGAGAGGTGGGGATTGGTACAGCTTACAGGCCCAGTGTGTTAGCTTGTCCTCTCCTAGTAGAACATCATCCTCCCTTTTAGTGGCTCCTCAAGTTCCATTGCGTGCTGCCACCATAAGGAGCATGCTTCTGCCTGCTGTTCCTCTGGTCAATTCATCTGGACAATGGCAGCATACGCTCCCTAGGCCTGTGCTCTATAGGTGTTAACAACAAGTGCTGCTCCTAAGCGTCTCCTAAGTGATAAGTCAGAGCTGGTACTTTTCACACAAGATGGCCAAGCCAGCATTGGCTTATCACTCCCATGCTCCTTGGCCAGTTCCTGTAGGCTCCTGAGTTGCTAATTAATCTTGGGTCACTTACTCCATGGTCAGGGCTTTATCTCTGTGCACCACAGAGCTGACATGCTTGTAGTTTTTCATGTTTCAGAATAGACTCCTCTGACTGTTTATTGGATCATTGACTCTGTCGCCATTGTACTTTTGAAATAACATGGTTTCATGCGGAGCCATAACTTATGGACTTTTTCATGCTGATGATTGTAGAGCAGTGTATAACTGGATGTCCTTCAAGAATGCAACTGCAGTCCTGACATATGGGTTGTCCTGCCTCAGGCAGTCCTGCGGTCGGCCGGATTCCAAAGTCTGGGTCCGGCGTCGGCTGATGTCGCCTCCTCCCCGACGTCAGAGCGGCTGAGGTATAAAGGCATCCGCCGACGTCATCTTCTCCAGTCTTTCTTGCCGCGCGGTGCCCGAAGCAGAAGCAGTTCGCAAGTGCCGGTCGGTCAGCTCCTGTGTTTCAGTTACTGAAGTCATCTAAAAGCTAAGTACCCCGTTGGGGAACATTTTTTCTTGCCTCAGCCGATGTCAGAAAAATTTGAAAAAGTTAATAATTGTTTGTCTTGTGGTAAACAAATACCTCATAAGGACTTCCATTCTTACTGCCTCCCTTGCCTGGGCCCAGACCACGACGTCTCTGCCTGTGCTTGCTTTAATAAGCGCACACTCAGGCGCCAGGCAGAATTTGCCGAAGACTTTTTTGGCGAATCCTTTGCTTATATCATGTCGTCGGAACAACCGACAACACAATCTACCAAAAAACGCAAGGACCGGGACCGACATCCTCGGCCCGCGTCTTCCACCGATACCACACCTAAGCCCTCCCTTCAGAAGCGGTAATTCTACCGCCCCAGGCCGACGACACCACTTTAACCCGTTCTTCGGTCCCAGAGATTTCACTGGTGCCGGTTGTTGATTTTCCTCCAGAAACCGAAGCTCTGGATTTACCCGACACCATTCCTGTGGACAAGGTTACCCCTGCACGTGGGGCAGCTAGGCCTCCGGTATCCATGTCCATCAAGGCCTTTGCACGTGCTAAGGCTGCCAGCCAGGCCAAGGCCCACCCTAAGCCTACTGCTCAGGGTCCCTCTTCTGATAGACAGATCATGACTCTTGCTGCAGATTTAATCTCTGTTATCAGAGGTTCTCAACCGCACCCGGACAGAGGTTCTCAGCCGCCTGCAGATAAAAGGCCTAGAACTGAGCAGACAGACACCCTCTCATCAGATGAGGCCGCTGGGGATTCAGAGCACTCAGATACCCAGGAAGAATCCTTCCAGGCCTATGAGGATTCGGATGCTGAGGATTCTATTCCCTCTGCCTCCCCTCCAGAGGATATTTCTTTTGGTGAAGTTCTCCACTCCATGAGAGAACATTTTCAGTGGCAGGGTCAGGAATTCTCTGACTCCAGGAAAAGGCTACGTACCTTCCTTAAGCTGCCCCAACACAGACCTTTAGCTATCCCTCCAGTGTTGGATGTCCTTGATGATGTATACTCAGACTCCAGTGCTTCACCTGATTCTCTCCCTCCTGCTCCTGTCAAACCTGACAGATATTACAGGGTCCCTGAAACCCATAAGCATCTCTTTAAGGCAGGCCCACTCTGTGGATTTAGAGACTATTTCACAGGGCCCCAAAGCAGTGGCTTCTTCCTCGGCCAAAAACCCTCTGCCCGCTGACAGGGAAGCTAGGTCCCTGGAGAGATGGGGCAAAAAAGTTTATACCTCTTCCACCCTTGCCATGAGGTCACTTAACTGCCTTTTTCATATGTTTCGGTACCAGGATTTCTTAATGGATGATTTGCAGAAAAAGTTAGCCTCTCCTGAGCCTATAGATAGAAAGGCATTGCAGGATTTGGTTCATAACACTCAGCAGGTTAGCAATCATTTTCTACAGTGTGGTTATGATGCATTGGAAGCTTCATGTAGGGCAGCCATGACAGGGGCTGTTATACGTAGACATGCTTGGTTGAAAGAACAGCCACTGCCAGACCATGTTAAAGTTAAGCTCCTGGATGCACCTCTGGAAAAACAGAAGCTTTTTGGTGCTAATGCACAGGAGGTGCTGAAGTCTATTGAGGAAAAGGCAAAATCAGTACAGACTGTCAAGGATTTCCTCCAGGTTCAACCTCCCAGATTCAGTAGGAATTGGCCTTCTAAGAATTGGTCCTTTCCAGACTCGGACAAGTTTCAAAGGGGAAAGAACAGGCGTGCTCGAGGTAGAGGGCAATACCGAGGCTCCTACAGGGGCCGCCAGTGGCAACCACCAAATCAAAGAAGTAGCGCAGGGAGTTCGCCTGCACCACAGGGACAATCACAATGACTTGACTATCAATCCACCTACCAAGACTCAAAGAGAAGCTCCTCTAGACGGAAAATTATCCTTATTCTCAAAGAACTGGCACATTTTAACCAAGGACAAATGGATTCTGGACATAATAGACAGAGGTTACAAGTTCCACTTCCACACCTTACCAACGAGACAAGGCATGCCAAACCTGCCACAAAATCAAAGGGCAGAGGCTCTCTTACAAGTTACAAAGCTGTTACAAATAAAAGCTATAGAAAAAGTACCTCCACAGGAACAAGGCCAGGGATTCTATTCAAGACTGTTCCTTGTTCCAAGAAAAGAAAAGCAATGGAGGCCTATACTGGACTTGTCTATTCTAAACACCTTTCTCATTGTGCCAAAATTCAAAATGCTGATGTTACAGCAACTCCTTCCCATGCTGGGCAAGGGGTCTTGGCTGGTTACTCTGGACCTCAAGGAGGCATACCTGCATGTCCCAATCAGACACAGCTGCAGAAGATACCTCAGATTTCTTGCAGGAACAGAGCATTATCAATTCTCAGCATTGCCGTTTGGCTTATCTACTGCACCCAGAGTATTCACGAAATGCCTGGCATCAGTAGTTGCACATTGCAGACTCCAGGGGATTCAAATATACCCTTACCTGGACGACTGCCTCATACAAGCAGACAGCAAACAAGCATTGATAAAAAACTTGGACTATGTCATTCAGTTGCTACAGGCTTTGGGATACACAGTCAACATTCAAAAATCAAGACTATTACCATCCCAAAAGATTATTTTTCTAGGAGCAAAACTGGACACACAATCACAAATGGTTTTCCTCACAGAGGAGAAACAACAGCATTTACCAGACTACTTCAAAAGCCTAGCAAAACTTACCCAGCTGACCGCAAGGAAAATCCTGCAGGCCCTGGGTTTCATGGCATCTTGCATCCTTCTGATCCCCCTGGCAAGACTACACATGAGAAAGCTACAATGGTATCTAAAAAGCTTATGGTCTCAACACAGCCACAACCTGGAAGACGTAATACCACTCATTCCATGCCTGCAAAGGGAATTTTTGTGGTGGGCTCAAGCAAGCCAGTTAAACCAAGGCATGTCCTTCAACAAAGTTCAAGCAAGTCAAACCATTACAACAGATGCCTCAGATCATGGATGGGGGGCGCACATGGAGGACAGATGCATTCAAGGCCAATGGACTCCCACGGAAATGCCTCTGCACATAAATCAAAAAGAGATGTTGGCAGTGATGCATGCCATAGAAGCCTTTGGAAAATCTCTTCAACAAGGCCATCTGCTAATAAGGACAGACAACACCACTGTCATGTGGTATATAAACAAACAAGGAGGCACTCACTCGTATCCCCTCTGCAGACTAACAATGGCTCTTTGGGAAAAATCCCTGAAACTGAACATACATTTGCAATCCCAGTTTGTTCCGGGCAAGGACAATGTACTGGCGGACAGGTTGAGCAGAAATTTCATGGAGCCACACGAATGGATGCTGCATCCACACATTTTTTCACAAATAACAACTGCATGGGGAAGACCAGACATAGATCTATTTGCTTCTCATCTAAATCACCACCTGGACAAATTCTGCTCATGGACGCACCATCCTCTAGCCTGGAGAACGAATGCTCTCTCCTTCAGCTGGAATACCCTGAAAATCTATGCATTCCCTCCTCTACCATTACTGACCAAGGTGTTACTGAAGATCAAAGCAGAGCAACCAAAAGGAATACTGATAGCTCCAGATTGGCCGAGGCAGCACTGGTATCCCTTGCTACTGAGCATAACTCACTCCAAACCGTGGCCCTTGCCCCAATGGCCTCTGCTCCTAACGCAACACAATTACAGGACTGTTCATCAAAACCTGCAAACGTTGCATCTGGCAGCTTGGAGGGTTCCATGACTTTGTCCCATGACATCCTCTCTGAAAGGGTTCAGGAAATCTTGCTGGAAGCACGCAGACCTTCCACCAGAAAAACCTATGAGGCCAAATGGAAGAGATTCATCATCTGGAATGCCAAAAAGGGACAGGATGCATCACTGATGAGCATACCTCAGATATTAGAATACTTGGCAGAAATGTTTCATAAGGGCCTCTCATATTCATCCATTAAAATACACACTTCAGCAATCTCAGCAAACCTCAACTGTGATCCACCTGTGTTTTCGCATCCCTTGCTAAGACAGTTTCTAAGAGGGATAAAGAATATCAAGCCTCCCAGAAAACCACCAGTTCCTGCATGGGACCTCAACTACATCTTGGAAAAAGTAACCCTTCCTCCTTTTGAACCAGCAGCAACTTCAGAAATGCAATTCCTCTCCTGGAAAACAGCCTTCCTGTTGGCAGTTACCTCAGCAAGAAGAGTCTCGGAGATACAGGCCCTCATGGCAGTACCTCCCTTTCTCATTTTCCATCAGGACAGAGTTTCTCTAAGGACCAATCCTTCATTCATGCCAAAGGTGATATCCAGGGTGTCTCTAAATCAAGCAATTCACCTGCCTACTTTCTTTCCCAATCCTCAAAATAAAGGGGAAAAGCTGCTGCATACTTTAGACATACACAGACAATTACGCTACTACTTGGACAGAACAAAGACCACCAGGAAGTCTGACCAACTATTTGTAGCCTATGCTGCCGGAGTGCAAGGAAAGGCAGTCTCCAAACAAACAATTTCAAAATGGATTGGACACTGCATCAGATTCTGTTACTCCTTCCATGGAAAGAGTGTGCCAGCCAATATAAGACCACACTCAACCAGAGCTATAGCCACATCCACAGCCTTTCTAAGAGGAGTGGCTACAAAGGACATTCTAGAGGCTGCTACATGGAGCTCCCTGCATACATTTACCAAACACTACAACCTGCCTTTATACTCCAGATCCCAAGCAGGCTTTGCTTCTGCAGTCCTGCAGGGTCTTTTAGCTACACCATCCCTTGCTTAGATCCTACCACCCCCAGCTTGGCTATGGTATTCAACCCATATGTCAGGACTGCAGTTGCATTCTTGAAGGACATAGTACAGTTTTGTACCTACCATAAATGTAGATGTCCGATAGATATGCAACTGCAGTCAGATTTTCCCTCCCTCCTACCCCTCTGTTTTTTCCCTTGGGTCCTTCCCCCTCTCCTATTTAGCTGGGGATATCTGTTATGGTGTATCTGTTTATTACTATTGTGCATGTCTTGAAATTTTTGCTTATCCATTCACAAAATTTAGCCTTCCTTGGAGGGCACCTGGCATCTGGGGCAAGAAACACTGAAGAAGATGGCGTCGGCGGATGCCTTTATACCCCAGCCACTCTGACGTCGGGGAGGAGGCGACATCAGCCGACGTCGGACCCAGACTTTGGAATCCGGCCGACCGTAGGGCTGCCTGAGGCAGGACAACCCATATGTCAGGACTGCAGTTGCATATCTATCGGACATCTACATTTATGGTAGGTACAAAACTGTACTTTGTCTACTGCTGTACCAGTACTGTCTTATGGTTGCTATATCTTTTAAAATCTTGGTGGGTTGCATTATATTTCTTTCCTATTGTTTTAAGTAGTTAGGAGCAGCTAATAGACAAATGGCATAATTTTAGGGGCACTTAAGAGCACTAGTCAAGTTTCTTATTTGGAACCTTAGCCCATTGTTTTCCCAATGTAAGAGTGCTGTGGCCCAGTCCTAGGCAGAGCCAAGTGCCTTTCAGTCAAAAACATATATTTGTTATGCTGTTTTGCTAGCTTAATGTTCCTATCCAGCTTGATCTGGCAGACTTGCTGCTTATAGCTCCACTTTCCTCCTTTGTTTCTCATGTGAATAGTTCAGTGATTTTCAGAAGACCAGAACCTAAACTTAGCCTATCCACCCACGTCATCTCAATATTAAATTCCGGAACATGGGACTCTCTTCCTACAGCACTAAGTCATCTGACAAACTGCAAGAATTTTCATTACTATGAGATGCTGTTGCTTCAATATTGTGCATCTTGCTGCTGTCAGAATGTTCTGAAAAGACCTTTGTATTTCAGTCAGTGTCCATTTACTCCACTCTTGACTGTGTGTTTAGCATTGGTGGCATCCTTTGGCTTCTGTAATTATTGTAAATATAACTTGCCATTAAGTTCTCCTGTCTTAGGTCTAGCTTATTTTCACTGAAATAAGTATATCCATGACAAGTGTATGCTCAGGAATGCTGATCATATGATATTCTGTTTCAGCAATAATTGGTTATTTCACTTGAGGTTTTGTGACAGTGGAATAGATTGTATGTACTTTGAAAGGTTCAGTGGACTTGCCCCCTGCATGAAATTGAGGTGGATCTTGATTTCCACATTACCTCTGACTTTAAAGTTACATCTTTTGAGTTTCCATGAAGTGGTCAGTTGTTTGAATAGGGCTTTCTGAATGGTACTTTCTTTGTTTTCACTGATAATCATTGTTTTTGTGTTTCCTAAACTCTTCTTTGCCTCTTAAATGACCATCATGGTCAGAAACTGAATAAAATCACATATTTTTAGTTGTATGCTCTGTTAATGTCTCTGTTGTAGTCAAAGTAACCATTAATAATTTTTATTTTGTTCAACCAAAAATACTGTGGTAGGACAGACTTATTGACATGATTTTGCTTTTAAGTCAGTTGTTTTCTTTCCCATAATGCTTGCTGAGTTCTTAGAAGATCATATTATTTTCTCCTGTTGTCTTATTCCAAGTCCAAGTTTATTTAGGTATGTTGTTATCCAAGCACTGTAACAGTAGTAGTAATAATAATAATAAGCAGGTAACAATTAAACAGTATTACAGAAAATGTACAGTTAGTGAAATTCATCAAACCACTAAAACTGTAAAAAAACATGGTGCACAGCAGTTGGCCTGTTTGCCTACATTCTGCATTTCAAACTGAGTAACTGATAAGAGCATCAGACCATAGAGTATGAATGAACTTAATTGTCATATGGTAAATCACAAAGATGTGTTCAAGGAGCTTTTAAATCCACATGGTGTTGAGGCCTCCCACAGCCACTGGGGGAGTATTTTCTGAAGATAAGGAGCCTGGTGGCTAAAAGTCAGGATTAAAGTGGTTTCCATATGAGCCCGTTGAACCTTCAAGGGTCCACTCAAGAAAGAACATAGGCACATAACTGGAAGGATGATGCCAAAGGATCCCTAAGGGGGTCAAAGACCATGGCTAGAAAGACTTTAAAGATATTTATATGACTGAACAGTCAAGTAGTGAATATTCCACTGAGCAAGAGTAATGTAAAGGTTAGAAGTAGTACCTATAAGTAACCGTGTTTTAGAATTTTGAACTGGCCTCTGGTGCTGTAGCTCATTATGACACAGCCCCATTTAAAGGGAATTGCTATAACCTAGACAAGAATTCAACAGAGTAAGAATAGTCACAGAGATGTCATTTATAGGGAGGAGGTGCTTTAGTGCAGGATATATTGCAAATGTGAAAGTAAGAAATCTTCATGATAGCTGCCACTTGGTCCTAAATGTCAATCTGTCTTTGAACATCAGTTCTTATCCTTTCATCCTGCATTATTGCTAACAGCTATGGGCTCAAGGGTTTTACATTTGGTTGCGAAAAGGTGCCATAAATTGCCATGGCAACAGTTTTGGACGTATTTAGTTGCAGGTGTTTTAACAGCCATACGATTTTGGATGGATTCCAACTTCTCTAACAAATCTGCAGCAGACAACTTTTCCGGGGAGGGAAGTTTCAATAAATTTAAATTGAATGCCATTAGCATAACAGTGACATTGAAGATCTCATTCTCTCTCTCCGAGTTCCTTCAGTATAAGCAATTACCCTGAGAACAATAACAGGCCTAAAAGTAAACCTTATTAAACTCTAGATATAATATGATGACCAGCTAGTATGTGTACTCCTGACACAATCCTTTGGATATGGCTTCTGAGGCAAACAAACCAAGGACGGTAACTGAGACTCCACTTTAGGTTTAAAGGTGATCAAGTAAAATTGTATGGTCTGTTGTCAGAATTCAGAGAGAAAAATGTGGTTCAAAAAGTTCCAGAACACATGTGGAGGTAGTTCCACCAGGGGTAGAGGAAGGAACTTTAATTTAAGATGCTGCCCGTGCGACAGCGGTGACCCGCAAAATCAGGGTTTCAGGGATTCTTTCTCTGGTAATTTCTACCAGCACTCCTGAAAGGAGGCCCCATTGTCTTCCTCCGGGGGCAGTTAAGGAACACTTATCTCTGCACTGAAATGCTTAGCTGCAAATAACAGTTGGATGCTTGGGTGCAGAGGATTATATCCAGAGCCTGTACAATACCCGTTTCCCTTCCTCTTCCCATATCCAAGGAAATCCCCATGTTATACCCAGTCAGAGGGCATAAGCAGTTCTGGAAATCCAAAAAGTGCTAGAAAAGAGTCCTCCAAGGCATCCCACCAGACCAGAGAGAGTCTGCAAGGGCTGAAGATTCTTTTTAGTGACAACAAAACAGGAGACTGGAGACTGATTTTGGATCTAAGTGTAGTGAACAAATCAGTTTGTCAAACCAAATTCCAGATGGTCATGGTACAGTCCATTCTTCCATTTTTGGAAAAAAACTATTGGATGTACTGAATAGATCTTCAGGATGCGTATTACCATATAAAGTTGGACAAACAATCCAGAAGATTCCTGCTGGGAGCCAATCACTTTCAATTCAGAGATCTGCCCTTTGGTCTCACCACTGCCTCTGCGGTATTCACCAAGTGTATGGCAGTAGGAATAGCTCACTTGATACTACTGAGATTCCGAGTGTGTCTGTATCTGGACAGTTGTTTCATTACTGCTCTGACCAGGCATCAGTTGATAGAAGGAAGAGACTGTGTACTTCATGTTTGCTCTTATGTGGGAATTACTGTAAATTACGAAAAAGTCAAAATTGACCCTTCATAGGATCCCTTTTCAATACTCAAACTTCTATAGCTTCTCTTCCCCCTGTGAGATTACAGAAAGTCAGAGTTCCAGTATATAAGCTAATCAACAACAGAAAAGTAACCACTCATCTAGCCCTTCCAGCACTAGACTCCATGACTGGAACTCTAGTTCCCTTAGCAAGATACCACATGAGGGATACTACCATGGTTGCTAGTGTCTCAATGGCCAATGTTACACCAAGACATGTCAGACCTGATTTTGATCACTAATCTTTGCAGAAAAGATTTAGCTTGTTGGATGCATTCCAAAGGCATTCTTCTAGGCCGCACCTTTGTCCCATCACAACCCTAAGCCATAGTGACCATGGATGCCTCCCAGATGGGGCGGGATGGACATTATCTGGGCAAGTCTGTTCAAGGCCCTTGGTCCCCATCAGTGGCCAACTTGCATGTTATCGTACTGGAGCTAAGAGCAGTGCTTTTAGCACTGCAAGCCTTTCAGAATACTCTTCCTTTAGGAACAATTGCAATTCAAATGGACAGTATGTCAGTGGTTTGGTACATCAACAAACATGGAGGAATCACCTCCTCTCCCCTTTGTCGAGAAGCTGTAAGAGTGTGGCAGTGGGTTGTTTTCCTCTGTGATAGCAGACAAACTAAGAATAAGGTGTATTCTCCTGCCTCACGAGTGGTCTCTCAGTCCAAAAGTGATGGAAAGGATTTGCCGCCAATGGGGCCAACCTTGCTGTTACCTGTTTGCCTCTCCCCTAAACAACAAGTGCAGCAACTACTTTGCCCTGATACCCCCCCTTCCAGGGGAACCATCAGGAGATGCTGTTCATCACATTTGGCCCTCCATTCTGCTGTATGCCTTTACCCCAGATGTTGTTCGTGTTTCACTGTTGCAGTCATCACATTTGGGTTATCTGCTTGCAGTAGCCCTCAGTCGGCCTGATTAACAAAGTCTTGGGTCCTGCATCTGTTGCTGCCCCTTCCGTGACATCAGGGGTATAAAATATGCAACTGTTGCCTTTACATCAGTCTTTCTTGCCTTGCAGTGCCCGAAGCCGAAGCAGTTCGCAAATACCGGTCGGCTGACTCCTGAAATTTTCGTTTTCGAGTTTCAGAACCGCAGTCTTTAACTAAAAGCTAAACACCCTGTTGGGGAAACTTTTTCTTACTCTAAACCGATGTCCGTAAGAGTAAATAATTGCATTACTTGCGGAAAGCAAATACCTCATAAAGATTTTCATTTGTACTGTATTCCTTGCCTAGGCCCTGACCACGACTTACCTCACTGTCAATTTTGTGCCTTATTTAAACCATGAACTATCCGTTGTCTGTATATTTTCGCATCTAAATATTTTGGTGCTCAGTTCAATTATCCTGATACGTCTTCAGTAAGCCATCCGACTACCGACATTCTGTAAAAACGCAAAGATAAAGACAAAGATAGGCCGCCTAGGTGCAAAGCTGCCGACGATGCTTCTTCTAAGTCAGTCGCCAGTTTGCTGGTACTTAGGCACTTTCGCAGCCCCTGATACCCACTACTTCAGATTAGCAGACCTCTACTGAGACCCATTCAGAGTCCAGTATGCCACGAGATGCTTCAATAGTGGAACCTGCAGAGGTCTCTACCTTGGATGGGTCCAGAGCCGCTGTGCAGGCACCGGCTTCTGGGGGTGTATTCAGGCCAACTGACTTGCATATTAAACCGACTCCATCTTCTAATTCAAGCCCTGAAACTCGTACCATGCCTAGAAAACTGAGACCCAGACCGCATGGTCAAGCCTCTATGTCTAAAAAACAAATGATAAGAATGTCTGAAGACCTTATTACTTTAATCAAGGGAAGCCAGCCTTCCCCCTCTTAAGAGACCTAAGACTGAGTTTGCTTATGATGCTTCTGACCAGGATTCTGAATTTTCTATTTCCTCTGATGACCAGGATTTACCCTTATCCACCTATGAGGATTCTGATGCTGAGGACTCTATTCCCTATGCTTCTCCCCCAGAAAATTTCTCTTTTGGTGAAACCTTGCGTACTCTCTGGGAGCATTTTCATTGGGGAAGGTCAGGATTTCTCTGATTCTAAAAAGAGACTGGGATTTCTTAAAACTGTCCCAGCACAGGCCTTTAGCCATACCCTCCTGTACTTGACATTGCTGATGATGCCTTTTTGGAATCTAGCTTGGCCACTGACTCTCTACCTCCTGCTCCCAGAAAACCTGGCAGATATTACACATGACTCTCACAAGTTCCTTTTTAAAAATCCAACTGCGGACCCTGAGACTGTTTCACAGGGACCCAAGGGTATTAAAGCTACTACTGCCAAAAATCCTGTCCCCTCTGATAGAGACTCCAGGGTACTGGATAGATGGGTTAAGAAGGTGTATACTTCTGCAACTTTGGCCATTAGGGCTTTAAACTGCTGGTTTCTTATGTTAAAGTATCAGCAGCATATTACTGGATTGCTTAAACAGAAAATGATGTTGATTCCTGATTGTGCTGAAAATAAGGATTTACGGGATTTACTGCACTCAGCTGAACAAGTTGGAAATCATACATTGCAATGTGGTTTTGATTCACTAGAGGCATCTTGCAGGGCTGCTGTAACTGGGTCTGTACTTAGAAGGCATGCTTGCCTTAAGGAGCAATCCTTGCCATATCATGTTAAAGCAAAGTTACTGGATGCTCCCTTAAACTAGGACCGCCTGTTTGGCAACAAGGCAGAAGAAGTTCTTAAAAAGATGGAGGAAAAAGCAAAATCTATGCAAACTGTTAAAGATTTTTTACAAGTACAACCTCCAAGGTTTAGTAAGCATTGGCCTTCCAAGAATTGGTCCTTTCCTGCCTCTTCCAGACCTTCTCAGTCCAAACCCAGATCCATCAGAGCTCCCAGGCTTCAGTCCCAGGGTATGCACAGGACTAAGCAGTGGGGGGCCTCCACTTCCAAATCTGGGAGTGATAAAACTATCCTCTATGGTAAACTGTCTCAATGACTTGTTGTTAAAACTTCCAAGTACTTCTCAACTAACTGCTCCTTTGGGGGGAAAGATTGCTGTTCATGCAAAGAACTGGGAACTCAGTATCCAGGGCAAATGGGTAATAAATATAGTGTCCCAGGGATGCATATTTCACTTCCACATTGCCAACACTAAGTGGATGGCCAGAACTACTTCCAAATCAGTGGGCAGAGGCCCAAAAGCAAGTACTTTCTCTCTTAAGCATGGGGGCTATTCAATTGGTAACAGAAGAGGAAAAGGGACAAGGTTTCTACTCCAGACTTTTCCTGGTGCCCAGAAAGGACAGTTCATGGTGTCCTATCCTGGACCTGTCTACTCTAAACACCTTTTTGGTGATTCCAAAATTCAAGATGCTGACTCTTCACCAGTTGCTCCCTATACTAGGCAAAGACGCCTGGTTGGCAACACTAGATTTAAAGCAAGCATACCTGCACATCCCAATCAGGGAATCTTGCAGAAGATACCTATGTTTCAAAGCAGGCTACATGCACTGTCAGTTCTCTGCACTGTCCTTTGACTTATCTACTGCGCCCAGGGTATTCACAAAGTGCCTAGCTCCAGTCATTGCATTTTGCAGGCAAAGAAATATTCAGATCTACCCATACCTGGACGATTGTTTAATTCAGGCAGAAAGCCAGGACATACTTTTGAGTCATCTGGCCTTTGTACAAAGGGTACTAACTTGTCTGGGGTACACCATAAACGAAAAGAAATCACACCTGGTACCACGTCAACAAATTATATTCCTGGGAGCAATCTTGAATACAACTTCCCAGATGTCTTTCCTCACGCCAGAGAAACAAATTAATTTGACAACCTACTTCAAACAAGTGGCCACACAAACCCTGCTATCTGCAAGGCAAATACTACAAGCCTTGCGGTTCATGGCCTCCTGTATTCTTGTAATTCCATATGCAAGACTGCATGAGGAAACTACAATGGTATCTAAAAAGCCTATGGTGTCAACATTCTCAGGATCTCCAAGCAATGATTCCTATCATATCTTGCTTACGCCTAGAGTTTCTTTGGTGGGCAGAGGCCTGCCACCAAAACAAAGGACTACCATTCACGCTACCCCCCCCTGCCGCCCTAACCCTAACAACAGACGCATCAGACTATGCATGGGGGGCTCACCTGGCAGGGAGGTGCATTCAGGGCAAATGGAACCCTAATCAAATGCACCTGCATATCATTCAAAAAGAAATGTTTGCTGTACAGAATGCTCTGACAGCCTTCAAGGACCACATTCTTCCAGGACAATTAATTGTAAAGACAGACAACACCATTGTTATGTGGTACATAAACAAGCAGGGAGGTACACATTCTTACCTCCTCTGCAGACTAGCCATGACATTGTGGAACACAGCCCTGAGCTACTAAGTGCATCTACAAGCTCAATTCCTGCCAGGAAAACTAAATACACTGGCAGACGAACTAAGAAGAAACGAGTGGAAACTGGAACCAAGGATTTTCAACTTGTTGACAAGCAAATGGGGGAGCCGAGATATAGACCTGTTTGCCTCCACCCAGAACTGTCAAATGGACAAATTTTGCACAAGGACTCCCTACAAACAAGCTTGGAAAGTGGATGCTCTGTCCTTCAGCTGGAAAAACCTATCAGTTTATGCCTCTCCTCCTCTGCCTCTGCTCTCCAAAGTAGTACTAAAGATCAAACAAGAAAAATCAAGGACGATTTTGGTTGCACCAGACTGGCCACGCCAACACTGGTACCCCCTCTTGTGCAGTGTGTCACTGTTGGCCCCATGGCACCTGCCCCAGACTCTTACCCTATTGTCTCAGCAAGAGAACCAGATCCTGCACCCCCAGCTTCAAACACTGAACCTAGCAGCCTGGCTAATTACCTAATCTCTCCTTTACCATCCCTCAGTAAACCAGTGATGGATATCATTTTAGAGGCAAGGAGGCCTAGTACTAGAAAATTTTATGCTGAAAAATGGAAAAGATTCTGTGCCTGGAACCAGTCTCAAGGGATGAGCACAGTAGTGCCCAATTTACCTCAGATTTTACAATTCTTAACTGAGATGCTTCACAAGGGCCTTTCTTTCTCCTCCATCAAAATTCACACCTCAGCTATTTCAGCTCATTATAACACAGAACCGCCCCTTTTCTCTCATCCATTGCTCAAGCAGTTCCTTAGAGGGGCCAAAAAATTTACCACCACCCAGGAGAGCTCCAACTCCAGCCTGGGACCTTAACTTTGTATTGGAAAAACTCACTCTTCCTCCTTTAGAGCCAGCTGCTACTGCAGACTTAAAATTCCTTTCTTAGAAAACAGCTTTCCTTTTAGCAGTCACTTCAGCAAGAAGGGTATCTGAATTACAGGCCCTCATGGCAGTGAAGACTTTCATCATCTTTCATGTGGACAGGGTGTCTCTCAGGACCAATCCCTCCTTCATGCCCAAGGTGGTATCCAGTGTGGCCCTCAATCAGTCCATTCATTTGCCAACTTTCTTTCCTAATCCACAGAACAAAGGGGAACGGATACTGCACTCCTTAGATGTGCACAGATAACTTAGATTCTACTTGGACAGGACTAAACCTCAAAGGATATCTGGCCAACTGCTGGTGGCATTTGCTGCAGGGGCAGAGGGGAAGGCTATTTCAAAGCAAACCATTTCCAAATGGATTGGCCATTGCATTAATTTCTGCTACAAGCACCATGGAAAGCCTATCCCACAGGGAATTAAACCCCACTAAACCAAGGCTGCATCTACCTCTACAGCCTTTCTCAGAGGCGTCCCTACCAGGGACATCCTAGAAGCTGCTACCTGGAGTTCTGTACACACTTTCACCAAGCATTACCGTCTGCCAATTTTCTCTAAATCCAGAGATGGCTTTGCCACTGCAGTCTTGCAGGGCCTTATAGCCAGTCCTAATGCTATCTAAATTCCTCCTCCCATCCATAGCTTTGGGAATCTACCCAAATGTGATGACTGCAACAGTGAAACACGAAGAACATAGTAACAGTTGTGTACACTTACCGTAAATGTAGATGCTCGAGTGTATTCACTGTTGCAGTCCTGGTTACCCTCCCTCCAGCCCCCCCTTACTTCTTTTGGCTATACCTCTACTCTTCTTTATTATGCTCAAAAGCGTTTTGGTGTATTTGCTTTTTTGTTGAAGGTATAACCTTGTATATTTATAGATTTAATTGCTTCCCATTAGGGGGGCACCTGACATCTGGGGCAAGAAAAACTGATGTAATGGCGTCGGCTGCATGTTTTATACCCCTGACAAACCTGATGTCACAGAAGAAGGGACAGCAACTGACGCAGGACCCAAGACTTTGTTAATCAGGCCGACTGAGGGCTACTGCAAGCAGATAACCCAAATGTGATGACTGCAACAGGGAATACACTCAAACATCTGCATTTATGGTAAATGTACACAACTGTACTTTCTTCTAATCCCAAAATTCCTACAGAAAGCAGTCAGGTTGAAGAGCAAAGTAATCCTCATTGCATCTTGGCCTCGACAGATATAGTTCCTCTTTCATTGGCCTTATCTGATACAAAAGCCTTGGTTTCTGGACCCAGCTCCAGACCTTATGTCTCATCCAGAGAGATTAATCCATCCAAACGTTGTGAACCTCAAGCTGACAGCTTAGTTTCTCCAGTTATGTTAACAGCCAGGCATCTCTCTCTGTCTCCTCCCTAGTACATCATATACTCTTAGCCTGCCATAAGCCAGCTACCCGTAAACTCTAGGCCAGTAAATGGAGGAGGTTTACATTTTGGTTTCATGATAACAATATTGACCCTTTTTCAGCACCCATTGATAAAGTCCTAGAATTTTTAGCTTCACTTTTTAAAGCAGGTGCTTCCCAGCCTACTACACCAATTCAATTAGCTGCTTTTTCTAATTTGCATAATGGTTTTAAAGACTCCTCCTTGGCTTCTCATAAACTTTGCAAGGCCTTCTTAAAAGGAATAATCTTGCTAATTCAACAGGCCCTTACAAAGATCCAACTTCACCTTGGGATCTCAACTTGTGCCACAAGCCATTGTTCAACCTCCTTTTGAACCATCAGCTGAATGTGATCTAAAATTTTTATCCTGGAAAACTATATCTTTACTTGGCAGTACCTTCTGCCAGAAGGATTTCACAAATACAAGCCTTATCATGTAGACCTCCTTACCTGATTTTCCATAAAGATAGAGTTTCACTGAGAACCATTCCTTCCTTTTTGCCTAAGGTGATGGTAGAGACCAGTATCAATCAGACTATTAATTTACTAGTATTTTCCCTATTTTACTAACAAAGGTGACTACTGCTTACATTTATTAGACATTCACAGACAATTACATTTCTGTCTACACAGAGCTAAGAATTTAAGAAAATCCGACTGTTTGTTTCATTTTCATCTACAAGACTTGGATATTTATTTTATCTATAATAAAAAGAAAATTAAATTGCCTAGGCCTTTCAAAGCACATTCTACAATAGGCATGTCTACTTCAGCAGTTTTTCAATCTAGAGCTTCTATGGATAATATTTGTGCAGCAGCAACTTGGGCTTCTCCTCATATCTTATCATATTAGACATTGCAAATTGGATCTGGTCTCCAGGGGAAGAGAGTCATTTGGATCAGTGGTTCTCAGGAATATCCTTTCTCGAATCCTCCCAAAGTGAAAGGTAGCTGGGGACTCTGTCCCATATGTCGAGGATAAAATGAAAATTGACATCATCAGGTAAAGAAGTTGTGTAATCACCATAACATTCCTTCAGTGTTGTCCATTTTCATTTATCCTTGACACCCCTCCTACCTTATTCCTGTCCTTGAAGTTCAAGTTTTTGGTTGAACGGATAATGGACACACATCACTTATTGTTATATGGTCCCAGATATTGTCTCTGTGAAGGCTTTTGTTTTTTTTTTTCATTCTGTTTGTCTTTCAGCAAACTCAATCTGAGGTAACTAGGAGAGGAGCATTGTGGGTAAGGGTTAAGCTTGAGAGTTTTTGGCTTTCGCGAGCTGTAGTAATGGCAGTCTGTTCCAAGGCTTGGAAGCAAACCCATATGTTGAGGATACATGAAAATAGACAACAAAGATGGAACATTATGGTGAGTACATAACTTATTTTTTATAGTGTAAAGCCAAATACTGTGCAGAGCAGTAATATTTGTCACCATGGTGATATACTTACAGGGGTAGAGAGTATGATATGAAAATACATTTTGATGCCATGACAGTGGTGCAGCCTCCCATAAAAGTATAAAGAGATGATGTCCTTCAAGGATGCATCTGCAGTCATAACATATGGGTTGTCCTGCCTCAGGCAGCCCTTCGGTCGGCCGGATTCCAAAGTCTGGGTCTGGCCTCGGCTGATGTCGCACTTCACCCGACGTCATAGCTCCTGGGGTATAAAGGCATCAGCCAACGCCATTTTCCTCCGTCTTTCTTGCCGCGTGGTGCCCGAAGCAGAAGCTCTTCGCAAGTGCCGGTCGGTCAGATCCAGAGATTTCAGCTACCGAAGACTTCTAAAAAAGCTAAGTACCCCGTTGGGGACTCTTTCTTGCCTCGGCCGATGTCAGACAAAGTAAATAATTGTTTAACTTGTGGGAAACAAATACCTCATAAGGATTTCCACTCTTACTGCCTTCCTTGCTTAGGCCCAGACCACGACGTATCAGCTTGTTTAGCCTGTGCTTCCTTCAACTGACGGACACTTAGACATCGGTCAGAGTTTGCAGAAGAGTTTTTTGGTTCTGCTTTTGCATATAAAATGCCGTCGGAGACTCCGACTACACATTTAGCCAAAAAACGCAAGGAAAAGGACCGACACTCGCGGCCCGCGGTTTCGGCTGAAACCACGGTTAGGCCTACCGCGAGTGTCTCGGTTTTGGCTGAAACCGAGTCCTCGGTTCTTCCTTCTGCCGAAAGCATGCCTCCGACAACCGAGGCCACAGAGGCCCCGGCTGAGTCGGCTACAGAAATTCCTACCGAAGAAGCAGGCGCACAAGAATTGTCCGACACCATTCCGTTGGACATCTCTACTCCTGCACGTGGGGCAGCTAGACCCCCTGCTTCTATGTCTATTAAGGCCTTCTCCAGGGCTAAAGCAGCTAAAATTTCCAAGGCCTTACCAACAAAAGCTTCCTCTCACAGACCTTCCTCAAGTTCTCAGATTCTCAGCCTTGCTGAGGACCTTATATCTCTGATTAGGGGATCCAACCTCACCCAGACAGGGCCTCACAACCTCCTCCTGAAAAGAGGCCTAGGACTGAACCCCCTGAACCTCTCTCCTCTGACTATTCCTCGGATGGATCAGATTTATCAGACCATCAGGAAGGACCATACTCACCTTATGAGGATTCGGATGCAGAAGACTCAATTCCTTCTGCCTCCCCCCCAGAAGAATTTTCCTTTGGGGAGACTTTACACTCAATGAGGGAACACTTTCAATGGTAGGGTCAGGATTTTTCTGATTCTAGGAAAAGGCTAAGGACTTTTTTACACTTGCCACAGCATAGGCCTTTAGCCATACCACCTGTACTATCAGTTGTTGATGATGCATACAATGATGCCAGTTCTGCCCCTGATTCTCTTCCCCCGGCCCCTGCCAAACCTGACAGATATTACAGGGTCCCGGATTCTCACTTCCACTTGTATAAGGCCC
This sequence comes from Protopterus annectens, assembly GCF_019279795.1. Classification (NCBI taxonomy): domain Eukaryota; kingdom Metazoa; phylum Chordata; order Ceratodontiformes; family Protopteridae; genus Protopterus; species Protopterus annectens. The sequence continues at coordinate 629,360,015 of NC_056749.1, forward strand.
ATGCTGCAGACCCAGAAACTATTTCTCAGGGCCCAAAGGGTGTTGCAGCTGCCACTGCCAAAAAACCCCTACCCTCTGAAAGAGAGTCAAGAGCATTAGAGAGATGGGGTAAAAAGGTTTATACATCTGCTACTCTTTCTGCCAGGGCTTTAAACTGTCAATTTCACATGATACAGTACCAGGAATTTTTGTTAGCTCAGCTGAATAAAAAGCTTTCCTCTCCTGAACCTTTAGACCGTAAGTCCCTTCAGGATTTGGTACACAACTCTCAGCAGGTCAGTAATCATTTCTTAAAATGTGGCTATGATGCACTGGAGACTTCATTTAGATCAGCTGTGACTGGAGCAGTGATTCGAAGGCATGCCTGGCTAAAAGAGCAATCCTTGCCAGACCATGTCAAGTCTAAACTCCTAGATGCCCCTATGGAGAAACAAAGTTTATTTGGCTCCCCTGCACAGGAGGTTCTAAAGAAAGTGGAAGAAAAAGCTAAATCTGTGCAAACAATCAAGGATTTTCTGCAGGTCCAACCTCCGAGGTTCAGCAGAAACTGGCCTTCAAAGAATTGGTCCTTTCCAGACACCTCCAGAGCACAGAGAGGCAGAAATAGACACCCAAGAGGCAGAGGTCAATCTAGGGGTGCCTACAGGGGTCGTCAGTGGCAACCTGCCAACCAGAGGAGTACCGCCACAGCTGCGACTACAACCACTTCCACAGGACAGACACAATGACTTGGCTCTGATTCCGCCTACCAGGGAGCAACTGGAAGCACCCTTGGGCGGAAAGTTAGCTTTATTTTCAAAAAACTGGCATTGCATTACAGGAGACAAATGGACATTGCAAACAATAGACAAAGGCTACAGGTTTCACTTCCACACTTTACCAAAAAGAGAGGAATGCCAAACCTTCCACCAAGCCAGAAGCCAGAGGCTCTAAAACAAATCATCAACTTACTAAGGATGAGAGCAATAGAAAGGGTACCACCTATGGAACAAGGCCAAGGATTTTACTCCAGACTATTCCTTGTACCAAGAAAAGAAACTCAATGGAGGCCTATTCTCGACTTGTCCGCACTAAACACATATCTCATTGTACCAAAATTCAAGATGCTGACCCTACAGCAACTTCTTCCCATGTTGGGCAAGGAGTCTTGGCTGGTGACTCTAGATCTCAAGGAGGCATACCTGCACGTCCCTATACGACCAGATTGCAGAAGACACCTCAGATTTCTTGCAGGATCAGAGCATTATCAATTCTCAGCATTGCCCTTTGGCTTATCTACTGCGCCCAGAGTATTCACGAAATGCCTGGCATCAGTAATTGCACATTGCAGGCTTCAGGGAATTCAGATCTACCGATACCTGGACGACTGCCTAATACAAGTGGACAACAAGACAAAAATAATAAAGGATTTGGCCTATGTCATACAACTGTTACAAGCCTTGGGATACACAGTCAACATCCAGAAGTCAAGACTAGTGCCATCCCAAAGGATAACATTTTTGGGTGCAGAACTGGACACAATAACTCAGATGGCTTTTCTCACAGAAGAAATACAAAAGCAACTCCCAGTCTACTTCATGGCTTTGACAAGACAAACTCAGCTTACTGCAAGGAAAGTCCTGCAGGCCCTGGGTTACATGGCATCTTGCATAATCTTGATCCCACATGCCAGGCTGCATATGAGAAAATTACAATGGTACCTAAGGAATGTATGGTCTCAACACAGACACAGTCTAGAAACCATGGTACCAATCATTCCATACCTGAAAAAAGAATTCCTGTGGTGGGCTCAGGCCTGCCAGACCAACAGAGGGTTGCCTTTCCACAAACCACAACCAAGGCAGACCATCACCACGGACGCCTCAGACCTAGGCTGGGGGGCACACATGGAAGACAAGTGTATCCAAGGCCTATGGTCTCAAGACCAGCTGAATCTACACATAAATCTAAAGGAGATGCTGGCAGTGAAGCATGCAATCGAGGCATTCAAATCATTCCTCCAGCAAGGACATCTGCTGATAAGGACAGACAATACCACAGTCATGTGGTACATCAACAAACAGGGAGGCACGCATTCCTACCCTCTATGCTGGATGGCAATGGACCTGTGGAACCTAGGCCTGAATCTCAACATTCAACTGCAGGCCAGATTCGTACCAGGAAAAGAGAATTCACTAGCAGACAGCTTAAGCAGAACTACCACGGATGCTCACGAATGGATGCTGCATCCAGACATCTTCAGAAACATAACAAAGAAATGGGGAATGCCAGAGATAGACCTGTTCGCCTCCCCACTCAACCACCAACTGAAGAAATTCTGCTCAAGAGAATACCACCCACAAGCCTGGAGGGTGGACTCCCTTTCTTTCAGCTGGAAGGCCCTGACAGTTTATGCCTTTCCACCTCTCCCATTGATGTACAATGTTCTGCTGAAGATCAGGGAGGAACAGCCAAAGGTGATTCTGATAGCTCCAGACTGGCCAAGGCAGCATTGGTATCCGCTACTGAGAAGCATGTCTCGGACGAACTCATGGCCTCTACCTCTATGGCCTTTACTTCTAACGCAGAACAACTACAAGACCCTGCATCCAAACTTGAAAACGCTGCAGCTAACTGCCTGGAAAATTGCATAAAACAAAACCAAACTGTTTTATCTCAGAGGGTCAAGGACATTATCCTGGAGGCTCGCAGACCCTCCACAAGAAAAACATACTCAGCTAAATGGAAGAGATTCCTCATTTGGAGTGCATCAAAGGGTACAAATGTCACACTGGCAAACCTAGCACATATCCTAGAATACTTAGCAGAACTGTTCCACAATGGCCTGTCCTATTCTTCCATTAAGATTCATGCTTCAGCAATTTCAGCAGAGTACAACATGGATCCTCCTATCTTCTCTCACCCTCTCCTCAGACAATTTTTAAGAGGGATCAAAAATGTAAAACCTCCAAGGAAACCACCTCTCCCTGCATGGGATCTCAATTTTGTGCTGGAAAAATTAACACTTCCCCCTTTTGAACCAGCAGCATCAGCAGACTTACAGTTCTGATCTTGGAAAACTGCTTTCCTTCTAGCAATCACTTCAGCAAGAAGGATATCTGAGTTACAGGCATTAATGGCAGTGCAGCCTTTCTTTATCTTTCACCAGGATAGAGTGTCTCTGAGAACCAATCCTACTTTCATGCCAAAGGTGGTATCCAGGGTATCCTTGAACCAAGCTATTCATTTACCTACGTTCTTCCCTAACCCACAGAACAGGGGGGAAAAACTATTGCACACCTTGGATGTACACAGACAACTGCGCTACTATCTGGACAGAACTAAAACCAGCAGAAAAACTGACCAGCTTCTGGTAGCATATGCAACAGCAGTGCAAGGAAACGCAATTTCCAAACAGACAATTTCAAAATGGATAGGAAATTGCATTCGATTCTGCTACTCTTTTCATGGAAAGACAAGACATTTTAGAAGCTGCTACTTGGAGCTCCCTGCGTACATTTGCCAAGCATTACAATCTTCCTTTATACTCCAGATCCCGAGCAGGTTTTGCAACTGCAGTTTTACAGGGGATCTTAACTACACCATCATTATCTTAGTGCCTCCTCCCCCAGTTTGGCTATGGTATTCTACCCATATGTTATGACTGCAGATGCATCCTTGAAGGACATAGCACAGTTTTGTACCTACCATAAATGTAGATGTCTGATAGGTATGCATCTGCAGTCAGGATTACCCACCCTCCTTCCCCTCTGTGGTATTCCTAGGGTGCTTACCCCTCTTTTAGCTAGCTGGGGGAATCTATTATGGTGTATTTGTTTGTATGTATATATGTATATATATATATTTTGCTTACTACTGTTTGGAATTTTCTACATTTATCCAAATTTAGCCTTCCTAGAGGGCACCTGCCATCTGGGGCAAGAAACACTGAGGAAAATGGCGTCGGCTGATGCCTTTATACCCCAGGAGCTATGACGTCGGGTGAAGTGCGACATCAGCCGAGGCCAGACCCAGACTTTGGAATCCGGCCGACCGAAGGGCTGCCTGAGGCAGGACAACCCATATGTTATGACTGCAGATGCATACCTATCGGACATCTACATTTATGGTAGGTACAAAACTGTACATCTGAAGTAGGCAGACTTCATTTGTCTGCAACCTGTGGGTATCGGATCCGACCTCGGATCCGAGCCGGCATTTCAAAAGCTTAGGCTCCGAGCTCCTAGCTCCTCCCTCTACCCATAACCCCTTGCCAAGCCCTGACTGACCTCAGATTTCGTTTGCCGCTTTCAAGTTGCGACGGATTCCTTGAGCTCCTAGTGCAGATAAGTTTTCTGACAGGAAAATTTTGTAAAATTTAACCTTTTTTGATTATTTTAAATAGAAGTGTGTCTGTTAGGCTTTCCTTCCTCTACCTTTTATTTTTTCTTCCCGGGTTTGCGTAGTTTGAGTGGTTTGTGTGTGTTTAGGCCTGTTAGGGCTAGAGTATGTCTGAAGCCCATAAGGCAGTTTTGTCTAAGTGCACCGAGTGTGGCCATAAGCTGTCCCCGGCGGATGGCCACACTCGGTGTGTTAAATGCTTGGGGGTTGAACACCTGTCATCTGGTTGTACCATTTGTGCAGGGTTCAACCCCCCGAGCTTTGAGGGAGCGGAGGTCGAAGCTGGTTCTGGCGGGACTTCTCACTCCAGATACCGCTTCGGCTTCTGCCCCTTCTACACAGAAAGCGGTTGCTGTGGGCTCTCCTCCACTGGCTGGGACTCAACCTCCCTCTAAGATGCCGGAGGAGAGAGAGTCTTCTAGGGAGAGAGAAAAGAAGGAGAGGCACAGGGAGAGGCACCACAAACGGAGAGCTGAAACCTCTAGTTCGGCTCCTCCATCCAAGCGGGCCTCTCCAGTGCCTTCTAGTTTCCCTCCTCCTCGGCTCCACTCCCCTCGGTTCTCTCCTGGGCCCGAGGAGGAGGAGGCTAGCCCTTCAGCGAGGTCCCCAAGGCGGCTCTCTAGGTCCGCTTCGGTGGCCTCGACTAGATCTACCTTCTCCATGAGTGAAGCAGACATGGACCGGATGATGAGGAAATTCATCCAGGCCCAAATGCAAATGGGAGTGCTCCTAGCCCCCCCCATCCGGGAGGGGCTTCGACCCCTTTTTTCGCCCCTTTGGCTCCTTCTCCGACCCACACCATGGGTTCGGAGCTGTCGCCGCCGGGCAGAGTTGGATCCGGGGTGGGTCGGATCCGATAGGTCGGCGCACCTCGGACCCGCCCCATCCCTTGAGTGCTTGGTGCCGGACCCGACCTCTCGGAGCCGAGACCGAGCCTCGGATCCGAGGGAGCTGGTGTGTCTTCGGCTCCGTCAGGTCGGAGCACACGGTCTCGGATCCGACGGTCTCGCTCCGCCCGATCCGCAAGGCCGGATCCGAGTGGGGGTTGGCTCTCGGGGTTCAGAGAAGCTGGCTCCCCCTCGGCCTTCGACGTAGTGGAAAGGGCACTGTTGAGGACTTCCGGACCCCCGGTCCCTGCCACGGCTCCATCCCGCACTCCCTTGCAGTTGGGCCAGGCTCCCACCAGCCGGTCCCTGGGACAGCCCGCCTCGATGTCCCAAGTAGTTCCCTTGGAACATCCAGCTGTGGAACAGTACTCCTCGGACAGCCCCCCCGAAGAAGTACCTCGGAAGCGTAAGTGCAAAAGGAGGCACATGGACTCCCCCGAGTCCATTACGGAAGACACAGACTTGGATGAAGGGGAGGGCTCCCCAAGGTCACCCCCTGAAGACGTCTCATTTGGAGACATTATGGAAATGTTGAGGATCAGGGGGGGGGGGTGGTCTGCCCCCAAGGCCTCCTCAGACGAGTCTGTGTTCTTGGAGGCATTCGAGGCAGGCCCATCTACCTCTTGGGTGTCCCCTCCTGCCGACCCTCTGGTGGACCTTATATCCACCAGAGCGTGGAAGGATCCGGACACCGTTGAGCCTGTACCCAAGCGTCCTGACCGTATCCTTTCCCCTCCGGCGGACCGCACTCACTGGAGCAAAGGCCCTCCAGTAGATGCCATGATGGCTGCAGCCACTAAGAGGGAATTGGCCCAGGAGAGTCCCTCTATGCATCCTCCGGGCAAGGAGTCCTGCTCGATGGATCGCATTGGGAAGCGAGTTTTCAGTTCAGCAACCTTCTCTTTGAGAGCGCTGAACTACATGGCACACGTCATCAGGATGCAGCGGGATTTGATCAAAGAATACGCTGCATCTCCCCCAGAGTCCATGTCGGGTGAGGACAAGCAGGTATACTCCACCCGAATGGCCACTCTTAGAGCAGTTTCTAACACATCTATGCGGCTACTTTCTCACGCTACCGAGGGAGCCGCTAGAGCCAGCGGAGCAGGCCTAGTCATGAGGTGGCAGGCCTGGCTCCGCCACTGTGATTTCGCAGAGCCCTTCAAGGCGACTTTCGCGAATGCCCCCTTTGATGGTTCTGCCTTGTTTGGCAAAACTGTTCGCGAAACATTGGTCCAGTGCGAGAAGGACGGGAAGACGCTGTCTGCCATCGGAGTCCGCTTCTCAGCTCCCCAGAGGTCCTTCTCGAAGAACCAAAAGGGACAGAAGAAGATGTGGTTCCGGAAGTCGCAGCAGTCCCAACCTGCTCCGGATAACCAGTCTTCCCGTGGCAGAGGAGGACAGGGAGGTCGCCGTCCTAGAGGCAGGGGGGCTCCTAGAAACTTTGGGTCCAGAGAATCTTTCTCTGATCGGCCCACGCAGCAGCCCTGAAGGGTTGCCCGGCTGTCTGTCTCTGGAGGCAGTCGGGGGGCGCTTTTCGAGGCACCTAACTTCTTGGGAGTCCATCACAACAGACCGTTGGGTACTTCGCGTGATATCCAGAGGTTATACAATTCCCCTGTGCAAAGTTCCCAGATCTCGCAGCCTCCCGGATGTACCACCCGACCAAAGGGAGGCAGCAGCTATTGAAATCGGACAGCTGCTAGAAAAAAGAGCTATCCAGTGCGTCCCCCTAGATCAAACCGGGTCAGGGTTTTACTCCAGGTTCTTTTAGTGCCAAAGAAAACGGGGGACTTAAGACCGATCTTAGATCTTTCCCTGCTGAACCTGTCAGTAACCAAGCAAAAGTTCCGGATGGTCACCCTTCAATCTATACTCCCCTCTTGAGGGAGAACGACTGGATGTGCTCCATCGACCTCAAGGACGTGACTACCACATTCGCATGGACAGACGGTCCAGGAGGTTTCTTCGCTTCCGGCTGGGAGCCAGTCATTATCAGTTCAGGGTCCTCCCTTTCGGTCTCACCTCAGCCCCCAGGGTGTTCACCAAGGTACTAGCGGTTGTAGCGGCCCACCTGAGGCTCCAGGGATTACAGGTCTTTCCGTACCTGGACGACTGGCTCCTGACGGCATCATCAAGGCATCTTCTGTGCTCAGCCAGGGACTACTTCCTTCGTATAGCCCCAAGGCTGGGCATCACTATCAACTGGGAGAAATCTTTACTGCACCCCACACAAATTATAGATTTCATAGGAGGAAGGCTAAACACCAGGTCAATGCGAGCCTTCCTCACCCCAGACAGAATTTCCAACCTGAAGTGTCATGTCGCAGCGGTCCTGCAACCATTTCCGACAGCAGCTTCGGTCCTGAGGGCCCTAGGTTCGATGGCGGCAGCTATCCCGCTTCTTATTCATGCGCGCTTACGCATGCGGGTTCTTCAATGGACCCTTCAGGTTCAGTGGTCCCCTCTCTGTTCCTCTCTCAACAGTCTGATAGCGGTCAGCAAAGCATGCAAGGATTCCCTTCTTTGGTGGCTTCGGTCTCCGGAGCCTCTGACAGGGAGACCTTTTTGTGCAGCATTTCCCCGAGCCACAGTGACCACGGACGCTTCTTGCCTCGGGTGGGGGGGGGGGCATTCTGCGGGGAAGATTGTCCAAGGCACGTGGAACTCCACAGAGACTTCGTTGCATATAAATGTCCTGGAAATGAGGGCTGTGCCCCTAGCGTTGCAAGCACTTCACAACTTTCTTCCTTCAGGGACTATTGCGATTCAGACAGACAACATGTCGGTAGTCTGGTACATCAACAAACAGGGAGGAACCAGGTCCTATCCCCTTTGTCGAGAGGCCATGAGAGTCTGGGAATGGGCAATTTCCACCAAACGCTTTCTTGTAGCAACGCACATTCCGGGAAAATCCAACATCCTTGCGGACAAACTCAGTCGCACCATTCTTTCCCCTCACGAGTGGTCTCTCAATCCTCAGGTAGTGAAGAAGATTTTGCCGCTGGGGGCAACCCTGTTGCGATCTTTTTGCCTCTCACTCAAACGCCAAATGCGACAATTTCTTCGCTCTGCTTCCCCCACCAGGGGAATCCCCGAGAGATGTGCTGGTGCATGCTTGGCCTCCCGGTCTCCTTTATGCCTACCCTCCACTACCTCTGATGCAGAGGCTTCTGCAGAAAGCCAACAGTTTGGGGAGCAGAATGATTCTCATTGCCCCGTTCTGGCCTCGTCAACCCTGGTTCCCCTTTGTATGGTCTCACAAAGTGAATCCACCCTGGATTCTGGATCCGATCCCGGATCTCATCTCCCACCCTCTGGGAATTTTGGTCCCCAATCTACGCACCCTGAAATTGACAGCTTGGCTGCTCCAGTTCCATCCTTGATTAGGACTCCCGGTATCTCGTCACCGGTCAAGGCCATCCTAGTGGCGGCTCATAAACCTTCCACTAGGCAGGTTTATCGGAGTAAATGGAAGAGATTCTCTATTTGGGCGGTCCAGAAAAGTTTGGATCCTTTTTCAGCACCTATGTCGGCAGTGCTGGATTTTTTAACAGACCTCTTTCATCAAGGGGCAAGTTCTTCCACGCTTAAGGTACAATTGGCAGCCATCTCTCATTATCACATTGGTCATGAGACAGCTCCCCTCATGACGGCGAAATTGTGCAAAACCTTTCTTAAAGGGATTTTTTTGTTGAGGCCTCCGGTCAAAGAGATTGTACCACCTTGGGACCTATCTTTAGTTCTGCAAGCCCTTACTGCTCCTCCCTTCGAGCCTGCAGCTTCTACAGACCTGAAGTACCTTTCCTGGAAGACTGCCTTCTTAGTAGCTATCACTTCAGCCAGAGGAGTGTCTGAACTTCAGGCTCTATGCGTCAAGCCGCCTTACCTTTCCTTCTTTCCAGATAGGGTGTGCCTCAGGACCAATCCATCTTTTCTTCCAAAAGTCTCTTCAGAATCTAATATCAACCAATCAATCAACTTACCTGTGTTTTTTCCCAAGTACTCAAACAAAGGAGAATACAAATTGCATTCCTTGGATGTTCATAGACAATTACGATTTTATATTCACAGAACAGCTGGTCACAGGCAATCAGATCAGCTGTTCGTCTCCTTTGCTAAATTTGCTTTGGGTAAAGCAGTTTCTAAAGTCACACTATCGAGGTGGATTGCTAATTGTATTCTGCAGGCTTATGACACTTCAGGTAGACCTGCTCCTCAGAGGGTTACGGCTCATTCTACTAGGGCAGTCTCCACGTCAGCCGCCTTTAAGTCCCGTGTGTCATTGGATGATATCTGTGCGGCAGCCACTTGGGCCTCACCTCATACCTTTATTTCTCATTATAAGGTGGATGTTGTTTCCAGGGGAAGAGCATCCTTTGGCTCAGCGGTGCTCCGGAACATCCTTCCATGACGGCCACCCAAGATTCAGGTAGCTGGGGACTCTGTCCCACAGGTTGCAGACAAATGAAGTCTGCCTACTTCAGATTTAGAAGTTATGTACTCACCATAACGTTCCATCTGAGTAGGTGACTTCATTTGGATGCAACCATCCCCCCCTCCATCCCCCTGACCTTTATACAGCGAGTATTTATGCTTTGTTCAGGTACTGTAGTCAGTATTATATAGGCAAACTCAGTCTGAGGTCAGTCAGGGCTTGGCAAGGGGTTATGGGTAGAGGGAAGAGCTAGGAGCTCGGAGCCTAAGCTTTTGAAATGCCGGCTCGGATCCGAGGTCGGATCCGATACCCACAGGTTGCATCCAAATGAAGTCACCTACTCAGATGGAACGTTATGGTGAGTACATAACTTCTAATTTCTACCCATTGATCACCATTGCAGTAGCTTTAGCTATATGGGTCATATCCTGCCAAGGATATAATGGCCAGTCGGCTTTCAGAGGTTTAGAGCACTTTTCACATGCCCAAACTGTCAAGTAGCTTAAGCTGAGATGAGTAAAAGACAAGTTTGGATGGGAAGCCCTAAAAAACTTTGCTGCAGCCAAAGAGAAGGCCCCTCTGAGGCTTTTAAGGATCAACTGTCAGCGTGTGCTTTTCTTTTCTGGGCAGATTTAAGTCCCCAAAAGCCATTTGTTACTTTTTTTTGTTTTGTTTTTTTTTTTTTGTTTGTTTGTTTTTTTTTACAGAGCAATCATTTCTTTTACCATTGTCAGGCTACCATAGTGCTTTTTAATGTACTTTTTTCCTTGCAGAAAATAATTTTTGTGGACTGTAGTATTATTGGCATTTACAGCTTGTCTTCTCCAGGAAAAGGGTACTATTGTTGGCTTGACAATGGAATGCACTCTGTCTCACCATTGGTCTTTCTTCCTGCTACAAAACAAAAAAGTTAAGTAATAGGTCTTTGCTAGCACAGCAGGCTAGTAATTTGCCTTGACTGTAAGTGGGTGATTCTGCTGTGGTCATTTGGTGTACCTCAGACCACTCATCTTTTACACCAGATCCCTCTGCTGTAGCACCAACAGCCATGTCCTCTTTGGCTGTTGGAGTCCTCTGAGTGGGCAAAGGAAAATCACTCGTCAGTCCTGGGAAAGGGAATAGGGAAGGTTTTCCACTTGTGTCAGAATGTTGTGCTATTCCCAAGGGAAGCAGCTTCTGTCATTAATAATATGGTTAACCCCATTTTTCCTGTCAAAAAGAAACATAAAACCAAGCATGTATCTATTCCTCCTTAAATTCCTTTGGTTAGGAATAGTTTACTGGGACTAGCTCAAGGTTTAATTAAGGCCATCTTTTCCTGAAGAGAATCAGGATTCTGAATCTGAACAATAAGATGCAGGGATAGATTCAGAGTTTTGTCCTGGGATTTCTGATTCAGACTTGGAGGAGAGCTCAGTTTCTGATTCTCCATGTGGGTTTCCGCCGTCTCTGAAAACTATTGCTAGAATGTGCCATTGTGTTCAGTGGGAGAACACTGAGGTTTCTTAGTCCCTCAGAAAATACTCATTAGAGTTACGGAAGGATTTTCCGGAACCTGCATCCATTACTCCTGCCCTGTTTGATTTAAGGGATGGGTGTATTATTGCCTGCAGTTTTCCTGATAGCCAGCTGTCCTTAAAAAGGCAGATAGGATGTATAAAGTTTCCCCAGTCTTAAATTTTTTATACACTACTCCCATACCTGACCCAGCATCTGTAGTCTTAGTTGATACCACTGCTGCTAAGCACTTAGTTTATTTTAATCCTACTCTTTCTAATAAGGATGGAAGAATTAGTGTTGGGTATGGGGAAAAATGCATTCTTCTGCAACTTTGATTTTCATAATTTTGAATTGTCAGGCTTAATATGTTAGTTTGTTCTGACAAATTGTGAAATTATGAGGAATGTTTAGCTACAGTTTCTTCTTGTTAAAAAAAATCTGCTTTAAATAACCGATTTTCTTCTATTGCACATATCGCTACTCTGCACACATCACTGCTGATTGTTTGCAGTGTATGTATGACTCTGTTGATATTTCTTCCTGGTACTCTTTTAAGGAGGTTTGCTTTGCTACATTCTTGGAACCTTCCAGATGATGTTAAAAATTAGATTTTGAATTATCCTTGTGCTTGCCCAAACCTGCTGTAGACTTGTTCAAAAGTGTGATGACAGGAGTAAGCCAATCCAGGGAATCTATTAAGATTTTTTTCAACCCTCCTTTTCCAAATTGTCCAAGGGATTTTCCTATTCCTCATCCAATTTTGGCAAAAAAAAAAAAAAAAAGATAAACGACCTCAACAGAGTTCAGGTAAACAGACTGGACCTACTCAAATAAGACCAGGTGTGTTTGATACACCCTGACATTGATCATCTTCAGTTGACTGCCTGGATGATAGGGTCTTAATTTCTTTCAGGCACACGTTTCCTGAGGATGTGCTGCAGTTACTAATGGAAGCAAGAAATCCTGTTACTAAAAAATCATATGTTAATAACTGGAAAAGGTTTTGTAATTGGTGCCAACAGCATAATTAACATCCATTCAGGGCTAGTTGTACTCTGGTCTCACAATATTTGTGTGACTTGCTGTCGTGCGGCTTTCATATTCATCTATCAAGGTTCATTTATCTGTCATTTCAACATGCCTGCCTAGTGGAGTCTCATAACAAAATGTTCTCAAAATGGGTTTTGCATAAGAGGCCTCCTAGAAAACTGGTGGCCACTCCGTATGATCTTAAATTTGTTAGAGAAGCTAACACTTGTTCCATTTGAACCAGCTGATTTGGCTGACATGAGGTCCTTAACATGGAAAACACTTTTACTGATTGCTCTAATCTCTATAAGAAGGGTATCTGAATTGCAAGTCTTTTTTTTTTTTTTTTTTTTTGAGAACTAATTCTTCAGTTATGACCGAAGAATTATCCAAGTTTACTTTACGCCAAACTGCCCATCTCCCTGTTTTTCCTTTCCTGAATCCAAAAATGAGGAAGAAACGGTACTCCATATCTTGGATTTCCCCAGACAACTCTGATACTATCTTGACAGAAGTATATCTTTCAGATCAGTGGTTCATTTCTTATAAAGATAAGAACAAAAGGACAACCTGTGTCAGAACAAACTAAATCAAAATGGTTGTCTAAGCCTATTACCTTTTGTTATACTCAACATAGCAAATCTGTTCCAGTCAGGTCAAAGCCCACTCTATCCAGGCCTTGACTTCATCTATGGCTTTTTGGAAAGAGTTGGATTCTACAAGTATTCTAGAAGCTGCTGGGTAGTCCTTCATACATACTTTTACAAAACACTGTAAGCTTGATTCCTTCTCCAGGTCTAGCTCAAGCTTTGCTAGAACCATTCTCCAGGGTCTCCTGGACACTTCTCCTTACACCTCGCACTTAAAGTTAGCTATGGCAATCAACCTGTATAGCTAAGGCTATTGCAGCAGTGATGAATTTGAAGAACATAGTATGGTTGCCTAAGCTGAACTTACTATAACAGAAGATGTTTGAATCATCACTGCTGCAGTAACCGCTGTCTCCATTCACCCCCTTGTGTTTTGGTGCATTTATGCCAGGGTTTACACAATTATTTCTTGTTGTTCCTAGCATTGTCCTTTCAGGGCTCAACCTTCTTAGCTGCGTGTAATTCCTCATATGTTTCTGACAAATACACTCTTCTCAAAATATCTGTCGTGTGTGCTTTTGTGTTTCACTTTCAGATCATATTTGCCTAGATTATGTAACATCCTCTGCAGTATCATATATCTCTTGTGCAAAGACTTTCTGAAAATGCATTGCAAGTTTTTTAAATATCTTTATTAAGTTATCACTTAAGACATAGGTTCATAGGTGTGTACTAGGCTAATGGCCTATTAGCCTAGTCCAAGTAATGGTCAAAAAAGGTCCCATACTTACCAGGTAACAAACCAATAAAATAAAAAAATACAAGCCTAGCACCCAAAGACTGCCCAGGCACCATGCCACCCGATGTTAGTTCACAGTGCCCCTATCCAGTTTGGCAACTGGAATGATCCCTGGAGTGAACTTTGTTACCCATCCACTCATCAAGATTTCTCTTGAAGAGGGCCAGCTAGGTGCTCTGCGATCTGTAATCTGAAGCTTATTAATATTTTTTCCATTTGCATGCATCAAACATTACATATATCTTTTCCTTTATTGTAACTAGTTTAATATCACATAAATTGCTGAATTCCTGCCTTCCCTTAATCGTCACTCCACCTTCTCCTGGCTATTGTCCTTTATTGTAACTAGTTTAATATCACATAAATTGCTGAATTCCTGCCTTCCCTTAATCGTCACTCCACCTTCTCCTGTCTAGGAGAACTAGAGATTCCTTGGGCAGTAGGAGAGGAAAAGGTAAAAGAATTCCAGAGATATACTGACATGGAATTAGAATGCATTTCCGGAAAGAAGTATGCCAAGAGGCTGTCATGAGCAAAAAACATGAGATGTGCATTTTTTCATGAAAAACAAGTTACATCTGACACTGTTCAGAGCTTTCAAAAATTATACCTCCCAGTTAACCAAAGAAAAATGCTTTAAAGTTTGCACAGATGATATATGCAAATAATATATAGTTAAGAAAGAGCAAGAATTTTAATGTTTTGTCCAGAAATTTCAACTTGTATAGGACAAATAGTAAAAACTTGTGCAACCTATAATGTGCGTATGTTTATTTTGTTCTTTTATTGGTTTGTTACCTGGTAAGTATGGGACCTTTTTTGGCCATTACTTGGACACCAAGGCAACAGAACAATGATGGCAAAGAAATGCATAAATGTAAATATGCAACTTACAGTGGTAACACTGCTTACAGTGCCAAAGTTAATTTATTAATAGTACACACTGAGGCTGACTTACAAGGGTATGAGTGAAAGGCAGGAACATAAGAAAGGCTTTTTAAGGCAACCAATGAGTTTTCTTATGAAGGTATGGTACTGTATTTCTTATAGTACATGCTGAATTTGTATACCTTAACAGCACTTCAGAAGAAGTGATATTAACTGATGCACTTCAATATCTTCCTGCTGGAAAAAAAAGAGTCTTTGTCAATAGGATTACAGGGGGGGGTACTTATTTGCTCCATTTCAAAGAAGTGGTGTGTCTCTTATAGAGAGATCATTGGATAATAGGATCATAGGATGTTACTAGGCTAAAGGCCCTGAGGCACTTACAAGCCTAGACAAATTTTTTCCCTCTTTTAAAGGTTCTGTTGGTAGACAAGACTCAATGCTTATGCCCATATATAGAGGGCACGCAGGTAAAACCCCAGGGATGAATTTGCAAATCCCCATCCAGTTGTCCAGATTACACTTGAAGAGGGTCAGTGAAGGGCTCTGTTTTACTAAGATTGCAAGCTTAATCCAGAATAGGGGGAGCCTTTGAGAGATGAACCTGTCTGTCCAGTAGGTTCTGTTAATATCCCTTCATATGTTGAGGTCCCTAGAGCAGGTGCAGCGAGTACCATTTGTTTTGCTAATGTGTAGCATTTCCATCAGGGTAGGGTCTGCGGTTGCCTTATAGGCCAGACAGAGGTCACCCCTGAGTTGTCTGTAGGATACAGAGTACAATGACAAAAATTTTAGTCTCTTGGCATAGGACAGGTACTGGACACTTTGCATTTTCTTTCTAGGGTACCTCTGAGATCTCTCCAGTTGTTGGAGGTGCCTGGTGAGGTACATACCAAAGAGCACATTGTATTCTAAAACTGGTCTAATAAGGGAGGAGTACAGGGGCGTTATAACCTCTTTTTTTCTGGCGACAGTGCCCTTATTGATGAGATGGGCAATGTAAAAAAGCTTTCCTTACAACTGTGGAAACATGATGGTTGATGGAGAGGTTGCTGTCAACATGTGTGCCCAGATCTCTTACCACAGATTGAGTACTTAAGATGTTGTTGTTAATGTGGTACTTTGCAGGGATGTCTCCCTTGCCAAAGGGGATGATGATGCACTTTTTAGCGTTAAGCTTAAGCCAGTGACTTTGGCACCAATTGCTGAAGGGTGTGTGTGTCACTGAAGGATTCAGTGATCATGCCCAGCTTGTAGTCATCTGAAAACTTTATCCACGTGCCTTTTTTTTGGCCTGTACTTCTGAAAAATAAATTCCAAATAATAGGATCCACAGCACTGAGCCCTGTGGTACTCTTGGTCTGGAGGTGGTTGAAAAGTTCTCTACTTTAACTGTGTGTGCTGTATTGGTGAGCCAGTTAGCAACCTGCCTAACTTGTATACTGGTTTATGTTCAGTTGGGTAAGGAATTCTCCAGGTGTAAATAGACATTATGCACAGTTTTGCCTTCATCCAGGGCTTTGGTGACTGTCTTGAAGAAGTCCACCAAGTTCAGCAGGCAGGATCACCCTTTGACAAAACCAAACTGGGATGGGTCTAGTGTTTGAAGGTCACTGATATCCTTGTTGATGCGGTCCATGGTGATTCTCTCCATGGCCTTGCATATAAGGCTGGTCGGACTTCTTGGTCTATAATTCCCGAAGTCAAAAGAGGAGCCCCCTTTTTGGAGGGAGGTGGCAGTGGCAGTTTTCCAATCTGCAGTAACATACTACATGCTTAGACAGTGGTTAAAGAGGGTACTAAGAGGTGCCACTAGCTACTTATTTATGCAATTTAGGATGCAGCCACGGATGTTGTCTGGTCATATAGAAGCAGTGTTTTTTTGCCTTGGAAAGGTCAGTAAGGACCCACTCCTTGGATATTTCTGGGGAAGGGCATGTAGGAACAATGTATTGTGGTATATTGTGCAGTGACAGGGGGAGAAGTTATCACTGAACCTGCCAGCAGGTTACCAATATTACCAGGTTCAGTATATGTTGTGCTGTTTTACAACAAGTTCAGTGTAAATCTGGGATTTTCCTTTGAGGCTGCAGATGTAGCCAAAGAATGCCTTGTGGTTACCCTTGGCTAGTGTGGCCAATTTACATTCATAGTCAGCTTTGGATTTTTTTTCAACAGGTTTCTAATTTGCTTATTTATAAGTAAGGGAGTCCTTTGAGTTTTGGGACTGTCTTCTCCTGTTTTTGGATAGCAGTTTCTTTCTCATGTTATATAGCTTGGATGTCCATCAAACAAGCTTGTTCTTGTACAAAGAATTGTATCCGATTGGGTACAGCTGAGTTGATGCAGCTGTGGAGGTGTATATACAAGGAGTTGGAATAAACCTTGGCATAAGTATCCTTGTCATCAGTGAGGGTAGGGGCTATGAAACTAGTAATATTGTCTCGTAAGAGATTATAGTTTGCTTTGGAGAATTTTTTTAGATTAGTTCTGACTGGTGGAGGGGGGTCAGACAATATTGTTACTTCTAGTATGACTTACTTGTGGTCAAATCTCACTAGGTATGACTGTACTATTGGGGTTGTGCAGTGATCACTCATGTTCATGAGTACCAGATCTGTGATGTTTGAACCCCTAGTAGGGGTGTGTACTAACTAGTCCTGGGCATTGGAGTTTACTATTAATGAGTAGTTGCAGTCTCCCCAAATAAGGGTGTTTGGTATACTGAGGTCCATGTAGGCATTGTGGGTGTCCTGGTTCATGGAGATGAAGGAAGGAGCTGGTGATAATCTGAAGAGGAGCTTTACCTACAGAGAGTTGTACATAGAGACGTTCGAGGGACTCCTTTAGACATACCAATCTGGAGGCATATTTGTCTTTAATAAAAATAGATACTCCTTCTTTGGATTTTCCACTCTCATCTGATGATCTGAGCAGTGGAAGGCGTTATAACCTGGTATACTTGGAATGCTACCCACAGTCTTGAACCAGGTTTCTGTGACTGCACAGACACCAGCATTCTCCAAGGTGAGGGCAGCTTCCAGCGAGTGCAGTTTTATGTCAAGACTCCCAACGTTTAGCAGCATGACACTGATGTTGGTTTTTAAGGAAAATTTTACGTTGGAAATTTTGTTCTTGTGACATTGCCTAAAAAAGGGAGGGGGGCAAGAGACTTTGCTAGAAGCTAAAATCCTAGGGGTGACTGGTGTAGACCATCTCTGGCAAAGCATTGAGGTCTATCAGCCATGTCATCCCAGGCTGACTGCAGAAGTTAAGCCAGTTGTTGAAGTCCGTCATCTTTTGCTTGTATTGTGGGATCATCCTTGGAGAGGGTAGTATGCTGTGTAAGGCTAGGGACCTTCTTGCCTGGGACACACAGTCCAAGAGCTCAGTCATGTCTGTGTTCATGTAGTCCAGAGAGGCACATCTCAAGTCATTCACACCAACATGTACTATGACAGAGTCATAACCGTACTGGCTGCTGAGAGGCTTCAGTGCCTGTGTGACATTCTGCATCCTGGCAACAGACAGGCAGCTAACCATGACTTTCTCTCTATCCAACTTGGTGAGTGGCACATCAGTGTCTCTCTCAATAGAATCTTCTGTGACTAGTACATTTGGTTTTGTGTTGAGCCTTAATGTCTTACCTGGTGAGACACTGGCATGTGTGTTTTTATGTGTACTGTTTATCTACATGTGAGTTATGTGTGGTGTGGTTATGTTTGGGAGGTCACTGTGCTTAGGGTAGGTTTTTAGAGAGGAACTCCGCATGTATGGGATTATGTGTTGGTTTCATGTTAGGTGCAAGTGGTGATATGTGAGTGATATCAGCTTCTTGAGGTCGGGTCTATTGACTGGTGAGCGAGGGAGCATTGATTCCATATTTTTTATGTAGATGCACCTCTCGCACATTGAGTTTGAGTATTGTAAACGAAGTGGATTGTCAGTGCACATGAAGCAATTTCTACATTGCCTCAGGATACCCAATTTGACTAGGTGGGATGGAGAAATAGTGAGGTATTGACCCTCCATAGTCCTAGGTAGGAGGAGTGGTTGGTAACACAGATTGACCAGAAATGACCTGTTGGGGTTCCTGTGCTAGGGTAGTCCACTCGTGTAGGTTAAAAGATCTAGAGAGGGTAGCTCAGAGGCTGTACTGATCTGTAAACTGAAAAAGTCCCCGCTGGAAAACATACTACAGCTAAGAGAAAATGTACTGTTCCTGTACCTGGCAAACAGTAATTGAATCTGCGAGATTATTCCAAGTTCCTTGAAATCAAACTGACACATAGAAGTGCCTGTGTGATTAATGCACTAAAGTCCGTATTCTTTTTATTTATTTATTATTACCCACTCCTTTTATGACCTCCTTGCAGTGCCTTTCCCTACATTCTTTCAACCTGTTTATTCTTTTTGTAGGGACGAGAGCAACCCCATCCATTCCCTATGTGAGGAAGAACCCTACCTATGGGAGTGCATTCATTCCCCACAAGGCAAAAGTTGAGTGTTGACATAGACTTACCTCTCCCAAGTACTTAATCCCTATCCACAATGTCTTGTGGCTTCTATATATGCTCCTATCCTTGAATTCTCGTGTGTGCTCTCACCCACACACACACATGCAGGTTTTCTGACTTACATGCAGTATGTATGCACACAAACTGTATATTGCCTGCAATCTGTCAGCACTCATGGTGGAGTAAACACTACAAGGGAGGTTGGATTGCCTCCTTCCTTCCAGGGTGGGTGATCTGGTATTGGGTAACTCACTCCACTTTTCCCAATCTTGTCCTTCTAAATGCCTGAGCCACAAATCAAACTCTGTTCATTTTGGGTGAAGTCAGAGCTTAGTTCCTTTATACCAAAACTATATTCATGAGACACGGTACCTTATGTTCGCATTACTGACTATGATCTGCATTATTAAAATCAGGAATTAAGATGATTTATGCATGAGTTGGATTTCAGACATATAATATCCAGTCCCCACTAGAACCATTTAATGGGTCAGTAGGAAAGAGCTGCCCAAGCAGTGAAAAGTCTCATGTGAAAGAAAAGTGGCAGTAGGTATGAGTATTTTCATGTTGCAGTTTTGAAATAAAGCAATACTGTATTGCATAAACTCAGTCTCTCTTCGGATTGGGTGTTAATGGACAGATGGTTGACAAAGTATCTACCTCATCTACTTTGGTAACACTTGAAAATCAGTACAAAATAAAGGAAAATTTGGAGTTGGATTTGCTTCATTATCTGTTTCAGTTTCAACAACACACTGCAGATCACAAACATAAGTGTTCATACTGGACACCCCCTGCATCTTTTATCTGGGGACTCTGTCCTGTCCTGTTCAGTTAATAAATATACTGGTTCTAAATTGTGAAAATTCAGAGAAAGTGTATTTTCATAGACAGTTTCTGTATTTGAGTCTCTCCCACCGAAAGCACAGATAAGTGGTCTTTTGAAAACAAATGTGCTACAAGCAGTTAAACAGCAAGCAAGTTCGGGTTAACCCTGGAGAGAAATCAACAGAGGCAGAGATGTAATATTATAGAAACTGAATACTACCAAATTTGATAGCTGGAGGCAGGTAAGAATACTAGTAGTATAAATACCACCTCGGGTCTCCCTTGTAAAAAGACTACTAGCCTATTGGGACTTAACTGGTTAATAAAAAGTAAATAAATAAACCCATTGGAAAGTCCGCTGCGTGAAGATGTAATAGTTAAGCAAGCATAGGTGGAAAGCAGTATAAAAGGAATAATGACTATGGTTAAAAATATGCATATTATTTATTTTCATTTGTTGGCCGTAGAAGTCTGGCTAGTTGTAGAACCCCTTTTCCGCAAAGGCTTGTGGAGAAAAACTCCATTGATAAAATACAGTACAAGATACAATGTCAGTTAACATCGCTAAATTAAACATTTCTGTCATGATTGACAGTGCAGCAGTAGGAAATTATAAGCATTAGCATATTGAACTACTTAACATTACATAAAAGCATATCAGATAAAAGAATACGAATGTAAATTTACTCTTGTGCAATCAAAATATGTTAAATCGTAATATACTATATACAAACATTTGTAGTGGAACAGCTGTAAATATGTATATGCTTGAGTAAATATATAGATCTGATGTCCTTTTCATTCGTTCCTCAGCTGATGGGTATTGGATTTGATTCGGCCACATACATTAGACTTTCAGATCCAACTCACAAGCCCCTCCATCTACCCATAATGCCCCAGTCCACTAGCAGTACCTCGTATATCAAGTGCAACCATCTCGCACAGACATGGATCCTTCTCTGACAGCTATTTTGGTTATTGGTGCAGTTTTTTGTGAGTAGCAAATGCTTTAAAAACCTTTCATCTGTCCTCTAGTTACAGTCTCCCTCTCCTAACTGTTAAATATTTGGGTTTCTCTTCTGATTGCCTTTTTATTTTCCCTTTTTTCTACCTTTTGGTAGTTCTGCTGTATCATTGCTGGTACTTTGCTCTCTTTAGGGGGTACTTTTTGTACCATTGCTGGTAGTCTGACTAAAATAAAAAAACTTTGCTTATTCTTACTATTTTTCTGCCTTTTTTCCCCTTTCAAGGTCTGCTGTTTTTCTTCAGAAATGGCTGAAAAACCTACAGACTGTAAAAAATGCATGTCCTGTGGACTTAAGATTCTCAATTCTGATGCCCACAAGGAGTACGTCTACTGCCTTGGAGCATCCCACCTCAGTACTGACTGTTCCATTTGTGCTGCTTTAATTCTAGGGTTCTTAGTGATAGGCATAATAAATTAGTGCTTAAGGGGATGCTTTCACCTTCTTCCTTTTCTTCAGTGGCACAAATCCCAGGTAAATCTGAAAAAATCTTCTTCAGAAGTGAAGAAGTCTTGTAAAATATTCCTCACCCATTCTCCAAAGGTTACTACATTGACCTTTTCTTCTTTGGAGCCTCCTCGGAAATTCATAAAGTTTGGGATCTGACTTCTACAGATCTTGAGAGAAAGCACTTGGATCCCACACCCTCAGATCTGACTGTTCTTTTAAATGTCTCCTCAAACCCACATACCTGGGTTCACCATTGAACTAGTTTCTCTTCAGCTCTATTTCCCTTCTCTCCAAGGCATGCTGAGGAGAGAATCTAGGCCCCAGTCATCCACCTCTTCCATTATGTCTTCCAGACGTTTGTCAGAGGTTGACGTGGATAGGATGATGAGGAAATTCCTCAGAGCTCAGATTCAGATGGAGATTATTCTGGCTTTGGTCCCCTTCAGATCTGTCCACTTCTCACATTGTGATCTCTCTCCCAATCTATCTCATGGTTTTGGAGCTCTCAGATCCGAGAGTCCCAAAAGTGTCAGCATCGAATCTGAAGCTGACTAGGTCTTCTACTCCGATGGCCTCAGCTTGGGTCCACCTTTCTCCTCGAGGCATGTATCCAGATAGGTTTGAGGCTTGGAGCTTTGGAGATTTCAGCCCTGGTGCAACAAACCACAGCTTCTCCCAGTCCATCTGCCTTTGAGGTAGTGGAGAGGACTTTTGACTGAGAGATTTGACTACTCTGTCATCCTTGGATCCTACATCCCTTCCTACTTCAGGTCCGAGCTCTGATCCTCTCAAGCCAACTCCACAGGGACAAGCCGATACAATCTAGCATTCAGACACAGTCCCCACTGAGGAACTTCCCCTCTGTTTGGATGCCTGTCCAGATCATCCCACTAAAGAGGTTCCCAAAAGATAGCATGCAAAAGGAGAGACAGATTCCCCTGTGGAATCTTTCACTGAAGATACTGACTTTGATGAAGGAGAAGGGTCCCCCAGATCTCCACCAGATGGTGTCTCCGTTGGAGACATCTTAGATAGATGTCCTTAAAAAAAAAGGTGGATGGTCTTCAGATACCCCCTCCCCAGAGGAGTCGTTTTTTTCTGGAAGGTTTTGGATCTGTCCCATCTGTGTCTTGGGCGACTTCCCTGGTGGATGAGCTTATTGATTTAATCTCTCACCAAGCATGGAAGGAACCCGATTCTGTTGAACCCGTGACGCGATTTTGGCACCACTGATGAATAGATTACATTGGAGCAAAGCAGTCCCTGTTGATGCTATGGTTGTGACAGCAGCCACTAAAGAGGAGCTAGTGGAGCTAAGCTCCTCAGTCCATCCCCCCTGATAGAGTCCAGGGCTTTGGACAAGTTTGGAAAGTGGATTTTTGCTTCAGTAACCTTTGCCTTGAGGTCCCTGAATTACTTAGCGCACTTCACAAGACTGCAGTGGGAATTTACCAAGGAACTTTCTAAATCCCTCTCAGAATCCATGTCCGTGGAGGAATACAGGAGATCCTCTTAACATCTGACCATTTTGTTATTAATTTCCAATGTATCCATGAGGTTATAATATCCCATACTGCAGAGGTACTTCACAGGCTGCCGGTTCAGGCATAGCCGTTAGAAGACATGCTTGGATGCATTTATGTGAGTTTGTGGAGCCTTTCAACTCTTTTTTTCATCAGTGCTATTTTTGACGGAACATCTTTGTTTGGCTGTACTGTGAAAGAAATGCTTTCCCACAGTCAACAATATGGAAAGAACCTGTCTGCCGTAAGGATGCACTTTTCTACCCCTCAACAAGCCTTTTCCTAGAATCAGAGAGGAGGTAAGAAAATGTGGTTCTGTAAGTCCCAGGGAATTTCCAGGATTCCTGTGGGGACAACTCCTCCAGAGGCAGAAGGAGGAGTTCAAGTGGAAGATGCCATCCTCACAGCAGGGGAGGCCCACCGAATCAGGGTTTCTGAGATTCCTTTATGGATAAACCCTTTCAATGCACCTGAAGTGTTACCCGACTGCCTAGCTCTGGAGGCAGTTGGTGGGGGGGGGGGGATTTGTCTTTGTATTAGAAAAGATATTTAGGTGCTAAAAATAATATCCAGAGGTTATTTCATACCATTTTTCTGGATTCCCACCAAATTAAGAAAACTTTCCAATGTTGCTCCCAGTCAGAGAGGCTGCTAGACAAATGAGCCATCCAAAAGGTCCACCAGACACAAGAGGATCCGGAACTTACTCATGGTTCTTTTTAGTGCCAAAGAAAACCAGGGACTTGAGACCATTTCTGGATCTAAGCAAACTGAACCAATTTGGGAAGAAGTCAAACTTCAGAATTGACACAGTTCAGTCCATTCTGCCTTTTCTATGCAAGGATGATTGGATGTGCTCAGCCAATCTTCAGGACGTGTACTATCACATCAAGATGAACAGATGATCCTGAAGATTTTTTTTGCTTTCAGATGGAGGCCAGTCACTATCAGTTCAGAGCCCTGCCCTTTGGTCTCTCCACAGCTCTCAGGATGTTTACCAAATGTATGGCAGTGGTGGCAGCTCATTTGCTGGAATTCCAAGTGTTTCCACATCTAGATGACTGGCCCCTCACCTCACCAACCAAGCATTTCCTAGAGCAATCCAGGGGGGTATTTGTTCCAACTTTGTCAAAGTCTAGGCATTTCAGTCAAAAACCTCCAAATGTTATCTACAACCTGTACAGAGCCTGGAGTTCAGGGGCACAGTTGAATACAGCAAGTCAGATACTCTTCTTTTACATCATCTGGACAGCATCAGGTTTCAGGTGCAACAAATTTTTGTTTACCCTTCTTCTCCAGCCGGACTTGTCCTTCAGGCTCTAGGTTAAATGGCAGCAGCCATAAACTTAATTCCAGTGACCCATTTTTATATGCATGTTCTCCAATGGACTCTAGGTGTTCAGTGATCTATTTTGCATTGTCTTTTGTCTTTTCCAGTCAAACTAACTCGAGTCTGCAATGATAATTTTTGATGAATTAATCAGAAAAAGTTTACCTAGCCTGTCCTTTTATTGTGCCCTCTCCAGTAGCCACAGTGATCACAGATGCCTTCCATTAGGGGTATGTGGGGCATTTCTTTGGATGGATGGTCCACAGGAGGTGGACCCGCCAAGAGACCAATTCACATATCTGTGTCCTAGAGCTGAGTGTGGTCCTACTAGCGTTGCTGTTCTTTCAAGATGTTCTTCTCCTGGGGACCATTATGATACAAACCGACAACATGTTTGTGATTTGGTACATCAGCAAGCGGGGGTATATGTTGAGAGGCAGTGAGAGTATGGCAGTGGGTGATTTCCTCCAACTGCTTTCTTATGGCAATGCATATACCAGAAAATCTAACGTACTAGTGGACAAACTCAGCAGGTCTATTCTGTTGCCTCACATGTGGCCTATCCATCAGTTAGTGGCTTAGAGGATTTTCTGTCATTGGGGCCAACCTTGCTGTGATCTCTCAGCATCTCCCCACAACAAATGCAATAGATTCTTTACCCTAATCCTCCATTAGGGGAGTCTTCAAGAGATCCTGTAGTCCATGTTTAGCCCTCTGGTCTCCTTTATGCTTATCCCCCATTACCTCTGATTCTAAAATTCTTTCAGAAAGTACTTTGGCTGAAGAGCTCAGTTATCGTCATTGTCCCCTTTTGGTCTCATCAAGTGTTGTTCTCCTTCCTTTGGTCTCATCTTCAGTACCCTCCATGGATACTGGACCTCAGTCCATACCTTCTGTCACATCTTGATATTCCTGGCCTCAAACTGATCACATAGATTCTCTAGTTCCATTGATAGCTAGAGAGAGAGAGAGAGACCAGTTCTTCTTCCTAGTTTTGCAAATACTTCTATCTTCCCAGAAAGCTTCTACAGGAGTAAATGGAAAAGATTCTCAATTTGGGCTCTTCAGAAGGAAATTCATCCTTTTACTGCTCATATATCTGCAGTTCTAGAATTTTTAGCATCTGTTTTTAAAGAAGGGCTAATTTTTCTACAATCAAAGTGCAATTAGTGGCTATATCTAATTTTCACTCGGGAGAAAATGCTTTCTCTTTAGCTTCTACCAAATTGGAAAAGCTTTTCTAAAAGCCACTTTCTTGCATAGACCTCCAGTGAAAGACCTGTTACCTCCTTGGGATTTAACAGTCATACTCCAAGGGTTGAACCAACAACCCTTTGAAACTTCAGTGAACACTGATTGATTTAAAATTTTTGTCTTGAAAAACAGCATTCCTAGTAGCTGTTGAATCTGCAAGGAAAATTTCTAAACTCCAGGCTCTATCTTCCAAATCCACTTACATTATTTTTTACAAAGACAGAGTCACTTTATGAACAAATCCATTCTTCTTACCGAAGGTGGCATCTGAATTGAATATCAGTCAAACAATTTGCTTGTTTTCTTCCCTAATTTTTCTAATAAGGGAGAGTTTGTGCTACATCTTTTAGATGTACATAGACAGCTATGTTTTTATCTCTACAGAACAAAAGATTTCGATAAGTCAGAACAGCTCTTTGCTTCTTTCTGCCAGAACAGATTGTTATTGCTAGTTTCTAAAGTTACCTTGGCTAAATGGATAACTGATTGCATTTCTTTTGATTATACTCAGCAAAGCTTCTTCCTATCAGAGTTTCCTAAAGCACATTTTACAAGATCTATGGCAACTGCTTCCGCCTTTTGGTCTAGAACTTCCACTGAGGACATTTGTGCAGTAGCTAACTGGTCTGCAGTTCTCCAGAATGTCCTTCCATGAGGGCCACCCAAGATTCATTTAGATGGGGACGCTGCCCCATCAGTTGAACGAATAAAAAGGACAACATCCGATATTAAAGTTATGTCTGTGCATCTGTGTTGTCCAGTTTCATTCTTCCTCAACACCACACCCTCTTCCCCCCTTCCTCTCATGTTTTGCAGTGATCTTGTGGGTATTGTGGAATCCTTTGTTCCAGGTTTGAGCCCCAGCTCTGCTGTTCTTTTCTTCTTGCACTATCTTAGGATCTGTAAGGCAGCAAACTCGGTCAGGTATTGCTAGTTGAGTGAGACATTATGGATAGATGGAGGAACTTGTGAGTTGGATCCTAAAATCTAGTGTATGCATCCGAGTCTGGTTTGAGCTCAGATCCAATACCCATCAGTTGTGGAAGAATGAAAATGGACAGCACAGATGCATAATTATGGTGAGTAAATAACTTTAATATAACTGCGTTAACAGGAATTTGATATTGTATTCAAGTTTCATTAGGGTAATCTACCCTTTAGGAGGTAACGTAGCAATTTATAGGCACGGCGGTCTTAGTTGTGGACATGTCAAGAAATGTAGTGTAAGAGTAGAAAGTATAGCAATAGTTACAAGAGACTTAAACTATATGAATTTTATTTACCATTGGATCTTCACTGGGAAGAGGATGGCAAAGAAGAGGCTAGTGTTAGCTTTACCCTGACGATGAGCAAGAGCAGAGCCAGGAGACCTTGAGGTGTTCTTTTAGTTCTTTGAAAGCAGGTACGTTTTTATTTAGTCTTAGTAGTAGAGGTAGAGCTTTGCATAATTTGGGAATAAAAATGGAATAGATTCCCTCCCCTGCTGAGTTAATAGCTTTGTGAGAGGATAGTGAAGCTGTTTGTTGTGTGCATGCTTCTGGGGGGTAGGTAGGTTTGGAGGATACCTTTTAGGCTGGGATTTTATTTATTTATTTATTTATTTGCAGTTGATTTACCAGGATAGTCCATTGGGCCAAAAAGAACCCGTTTTCAATGGAGTCCTGGGGAGAAAAGCTCCAGTACAGAAAAATTGGGTACATACACAAGATTGCTAAATAATTATACAAAATGGTAGATAATAGTCATGGGGAGAAAAGCTCCAGCACACACAAAATTAGGTTCATACACAAGATTGCTAATATTTATACAAAAGTGGTAGATAAAACATTTAAACTCAAAGTTCAAAAACATTCAGAACAATACAAACAAAGAGGATTAATGTGAAGTAAATGAGCTTGGAAATAATGTGAAATACATAGCAGAGGAGTTTTGCAGAAGGAACATAAAAGTACCTTATAGGGTGGATACAGAGGGAACGCAAGCTTTGTTAGGTAAAAGTTTGGTACCGTAAGCATATTGGTGGAAGGATGTAATGTATTTATGAGGGGTGGGAGCAAGAGCAATCCCATTGGGAACTTAGATGTGTGTGAAGCTGTTTTTTGAACATGTAGTGGTTAGAGGTGGTACGAATGGATGGTGGGAGTGAGTTCCAGAGACGGGAAAGGTTACAGGATAGTAAGTGTTTACCTGGGGGGTAAGATGGTTTATGAATTACCAGTAGGTTTTGATTGTTGGACCTTAAGACTCTGTTTGGTAGGTGCATTTTAAAGGCAGAAGACAGGGAGGGACAAAGAGAGGGGTTGAGAATGAGCTTATGAGCTAAGGTCAGCTGTATATAGATGAGATGATTAGATAGTTCGAGCCAATTTAGTTTTTGGAGAGAGAAACAGTGGTGGGTGGAGGATCTGTGGCTATTTGCGAATTTGGCAATTTTGTTATAGCAGGAGGAGAGCTGGTTTTTTAGTGAGATCTGAAGATTAGTCAATAATGGAGCCCCATAGAGAAGAGAGGGGATAAGAAAGGAGGAGGTGAGAGTGATTTTGGAGGAGCTAGTAAGATACTGATTCTGACGGTAAAGCATACCTAGTTTTTGATGAGTTTTTTTAATATTAAGTTGTAGATGAGAGTTGAAATTAAGCCGGTTGTCGATTTGAACACCTAGTAGTTTAGCTTCAGATACCAGTTCCAAGGGTGAGTTGTCTTGGCTGGTAATAGAGAAAGAGTTTATGTCGAAGGAAGTGGATTTGGAGGGGGTAAATACCATTAGTTTTGTTTTGGAGGTATTGAGTGCTAAGTGATTTGTTTTCATCCAATCTTCAGTAATTGAGAAAGCTTCTTGTGTGAGTTTTTGGAGTGAAGAGGAAGAGGTGGCAGAGCAGATAATGGTAGAATCATCTGCGTATTGGATGATATTAGCAAATGGAATAGATTTGTGGAAATCATTGATGAATATATTAAAGAGGAGGGGACCAAGAATAGATCCTTGGGGGACTCCAGTGGGGGTACTAAGGAACGAGGAAGTGGCCTTCTTCCATATTACAGCTTGGTATCTGTTAGATAAATAACTGGAAAACCAATCTATGGAGGAGGGAGAGAGGTTAAGTTGTGACAGTTTGGATAAGAGTAGGCTGTGTGAGATAGTGTCGAAGGCTTTGGAGAGGTCAAGTAATAGGGTAGAGACAATGTGGCTGTGATCGCGAGCTCTGTTTACAATCTCAAGAAAGGACAGGAGGGCTGTCATGGTACTATGATTTGGCCTGAATCCGTGTTGTGCAGGGGTTAAAAGGTTATTTTCTAACAGATGTGGAAGGAGTTGAAGCTGGATGCACTTTTCTAGAATTTTAGATATGGGGACAAGATAGCAATAGGGCGGAAGTTGTTGATGTTGCAATTGTTACCTCCTTTATGGAGGGGGATGATAAAAGCTTGCTTCCACAATTGGGGCACCGTGCATTCATGGATGGAGCGGTTAATTAGAATGCTAATGGGATAGGCAATTGCTTCTCTTGGCTATACTTAGGAAGTAAGAGGGGATATTGTCCGGAGCATTGGTGCATGGCTTCAGTTTCTGAAGAAGTTTTTTTATGGTGGAAGTGGGTATAGGTTTAAATGAGAATGGAGAAGAGTGGGGAGAGAGAGGATTTGAGGAAGATATGGGCGAAGAGGGGTTTTGAGTAGTGGATGAGGTGGAAGATAGACAGTGAGATGATGAGAGTGAGGAGACAGAGGAAGTAAGGGGAGGGTTGTTTGTGGGAGAGGGTGCGGATGAATTAGATGTTGAGGTGGGGCATGTGAAGGAGGATGTGAGTTTGCTAATAGAGTCAATGAAAAAGGAGTTGAACTGTGTAGCTAGATCTAAGTCTGGGCTATTTGGGTCTGGGGTTGGGGTGTGTGGCTTACTGGGGTTAAGGAGGGTAGAGATCCCCTTCCAGAATCTTTGAGGGTTAGTTTTGTTGTTGTTTTGGAGTGTGAAGAAATATTTTTGTCTATCAGAGATTATAAGCTTTTTTACTTTATTACGAAGGGTTTTGTACGCATTATGTTGTTCTGGGGTTTTATTTCTAAGATAGAGTCCCCAAGCTTTATCTATAAGGCGCATACTTGATAGGGTGGTCTTGGTTAGCCAGGGGGCTGAATTTGTTTTTATTCTTTTTGTTCTTAGTGGGGCTTGGGAATTGAGTATTTCTAAGAAAGTAGAGTTGAAATGAGTAACTGCATCTTCTAGGGGTAGTGTCTTTAGGTTATTCCAGTTGATTGCTTTCAGAGAATATATGAAGGTTGATGGGTTAAAGTTTTTGTCATTGCGGGTAGTGATGAAGTTATGGGTACGATAAGAGATACAGGGGAGTCGGCGGGTGAAAGTAGGCAAGTGATCACCAAAGGGGGTCAGGAAGAGTACCACTGTCTGAGAAATAGTGGGGATGTGACACTAGAATCCAGTCAAGGATGGTGCCACAAGAGGGTTTTGATGGGTGTGTTATTGTGTTGATTAGTTGGGAGAAATTATATAGGTTGATATTAAGAGGGTTGGTCGAAGACTGGATGGAGGTCCAGTCGATGTTTACATCTCCTAAGATTATGGTTTCATTACTGATATTGTTTGAGAGCCAAGAGAGGATGTTTTCAAGTGTGGAAATGTTGTCACCTGGGGGAATGTAGAGAGATGCTAGACAAATGTATTTGTGCTTATTAACCTGTAGGAGGCTGAGGAGTACTTCAGCGTTGTTGAACTTTGGAGTAGGTTTGTTGTAGGGGGTAACTAGCAGGGAAGAAGAATATAGGAGAGCAACTCCACCGCCTTTTTTCTGGGTCCTATCTTTTCTAATGATAGAATAGCTGGGTGGAGTTATTTCAGAGTCTTTTATAGAGGGTTTTAACCAGGTTTCTGAGATAGAAAGTATGTCAGGTTTATTATATGTGAGCCATGCATGGAGGGTAGGGACTTTATTGACAATACTTTGTGGGTTTAGAGAAGTAAATAATATAGGCTTGTGTGAGGAAGGAGAGGTGGAGGGGCCAGGATTTGGGTGGATGTCACCAGATAGGAGGCAGTTGATGAGATGAAAGATTGGGTTAGGAAGGTAATTGAGTAGAGTGGAATAACAATTTGGATCTGTTTTAGTTACTATCGGGATAGGGTTATTCTGTGAGGAGAAAATCTTGAATGAGAAGGTTAAAAGTTGTGTTATTGGGTATAGATGGGGAGAAATAGGAGCGTGTAAAGGTGAGTGAGGGGAGTTCAAGTGGTAGGTTGTATGAAAAAGTTGTGAATGGTCAGATGAAGGAGGTTGGGTGAGGTAATAGAGATATGATAATTTAAGAGATAGTAATAGTAAAATAATGATAGATGGGGTGTTTAAATGCATGTTGAAGGTTTCTTGGTATTTAAGTGTTGTAGTTATCTTATATATTTCTTAAGTTCTTTGGGCAGTAGGAAGAAGAAATGTTGACAGGTCAAGTGTAATAAAAGGTAAGTAAGAGTGGTGCTAGAGGGAGAGCTTGATAAGTGGGTGTGAGTATATAATTGATGTGTAGTGTGTTAGATCAGTAATAGGTGTGGCTATAATTGGGTAGTAGGCTGATTGGGGTGTGTCTAGGGAGTTGTGAGTGATTGGTGTAGGGAGGAAGTGGGTGTGGTGTCAAGAGGGATATAGCTAAAGGTGCTGGGGGCGGGTGGGAATTGGGGGCAGGGTAGGGGAGCGGAGTGAGCCCGCAGGGCGAACGGAGCGGGGAAGACACCAGGAGAGGATCGAGAGCCAATCAGTCAGTGGTGCATGAGTAAGGTTATACAGGAAGGTAAGCTCAAGCAGGGTAAGAAGGGTTCTATAATTAAATGGGCAAAGTAAATGTAGAGAAAAGCAAGAAATGAATGAAAAAATGATAATGAGGGGAGGACGCCCTCTAGTGGTCAAATGCAGAAGTGCACTGGCCCACTAGGCAGGTCTTGGGACTGGATAGGGTGGAGTAGGGAAGAGCTGGAAAACTCAGATAAGATGGGAGAGAGACAGGAGAGTGAGAAATAAGAGGGGTAGGCTGCTGTTTGTCCTGGCAGGGAGATAGCTTACAAACCTAACAAGTAGGCGATAACAGTTGTAAAGGCCCAAGTATCAACAAATACACATACTTTCTAATTTCCACTGGGGGACTCTGTTCCAATTTCCAAGGTGGGATTAAGGCAGCAGAGCAAGTAGTTTCCTATGCAAAAGTATGGATAGAGTAGGTGACCTTTGCTGTGTTTGTATCCACCCAGGCGCGGTCCCAAGGGAAAAATACAGGGCAAAAGTTTCTAATTTCCACTGGGGGACTCTGTTCCAATTTCCAAGGTGGGATTAAGGCAGCAGAGCAAGTAGTTTCCTATGCAAAAGTATGGATAGAGTAGGTGACCTTTGCTGTGTTTGTATCCACCCAGGCGCGGTCCCAAGGGAAAAATACAGGGCAAAAGTTTCTAATTTCCACTGGGGGACTCTGTTCCAATTTCCAAGGTGGGATTAAGGCAGCAGAGCAAGTAGTTTCCTATGCAAAAGTATGGATAGAGTAGGTGACCTTTGCTGTGTTTGTATCCACCCAGGCGGTCCCAAGGGAAAATACAGGGCAAAAGTTTCTAATTTCCACTCGGGGACTCTGTTCCAATTTCCAAGGTGGGATTAAGGCAGCAGAGCAAGTAGTTTCCTATGCAAAAGTATGGATAGAGTAGGTGACCTTTGCTGTGTTTGTATCCACCCAGGCTGGGTCCCAAGGGAAAAATACAGGGCAAAAGTTTCTAATTTCCACTGGGGGACTCTGTTCCAATTTCCAAGGTGGGATTAAGGCAGCAGAGCAAGTAGTTTCCTATGCAAAAGTATGGATAGAGTAGGTGACCTTTGCTGTGTTTGTATCCACCCAGGCGCGGTCCCAAGGGAAAAATACAGGGCAAAAGTTTCTAATTTCCACTGGGGGACTCTGTTCCAATTTCCAAGGTGGGATTAAGGCAGCAGAGCAAGTAGTTTCCTATGCAAAAGTATGGATAGAGTAGGTGACCTTTGCTGTGTTTGTATCCACCCAGGCACGGTCCCAAGGGAAAAATACAGGGCAAAAGTTTCTAATTTCCACTGGGGGACTCTGTTCCAATTTCCAAGGTGGGATTAAGGCAGCAGAGCAAGTAGTTTCCTATGCAAAAGTATGGATAGAGTAGGTGACCTTTGCTGTGTTTGTATCCACCCAGGCGCGGTCCCAAGGGAAAAATACAGGGCAAAAGTTTCTAATTTCCACTGGGGGACTCTGTTCCAATTTCCAAGGTGGGATTAAGGCAGCAGAGCAAGTAGTTTCCTATGCAAAAGTATGGATAGAGTAGGTGACCTTTGCTGTGTTTGTATCCACCCAGGCGGTCCCAAGGGAAAAATACAGGGCAAAAGTTTCTAATTTCCACTGGGGGACTCTGTTCCAATTTCCAAGGTGGGATTAAGGCAGCAGAGCAAGTAGTTTCCTATGCAAAAGTATGGATAGAGTAGGTGACCTTTGCTGTGTTTGTATCCACCCAGGCGCGGTCCCAAGGGAAAAATACAGGGCAAAAGTTTCTAATTTCCACTGGGGGACTCTGTTCCAATTTCCAAGGTGGGATTAAGGCAGCAGAGCAAGTAGTTTCCTATGCAAAAGTATGGATAGAGTAGGTGACCTTTGCTGTGTTTGTATCCACCCAGGCGCGGTCCCAAGGGAAAAATACAGGGCAAAAGTTTCTAATTTCCACTGGGGGACTCTGTTCCAATTTCCAAGGTGGGATTAAGGCAGCAGAGCAAGTAGTTTCCTATGCAAAAGTATGGATAGAGTAGGTGACCTTTGCTGTGTTTGTATCCACCCAGGCGGTCCCAAGGGAAAAATACAGGGCAAAAGTTTCTAATTTCCACTGGGGACTCTGTTCCAATTTCCAAGGTGGGATTAAGGCAGCAGAGCAAGTAGTTTCCTATGCAAAAGTATGGATAGAGTAGGTGACCTTTGCTGTGTTTGTATCCACCCAGGCGCTGTCCCAAGGGAAAAATACAGGGCAAAAGTTTCTAATTTCCACTGGGGGACTCTGTTCCAATTTCCAAGGTGGGATTAAGGCAGCAGAGCAAGTAGTTTCCTATGCAAAAGTATGGATAGAGTAGGTGACCTTTGCTGTGTTTGTATCCACCCAGGCGGTCCCAAGGGAAAAATACAGGGCAAAAGTTTCTAATTTCCACTGGGGACTCTGTTCCAATTTCAAGGTGGGATTAAGGCAGCAGAGCAAGTAGTTTCCTATGCAAAAGTATGGATAGAGTAGGTGACCTTTGCTGTGTTTGTATCCACCCAGGCGCGGTCCCAAGGGAAAAATACAGGGCAAAAGTTTCTAATTTCCACTGGGGGACTCTGTTCCAATTTCCAAGGTGGGATTAAGGCAGCAGAGCAAGTAGTTTCCTATGCAAAAGTATGGATAGAGTAGGTGACCTTTGCTGTGTTTGTATCCACCCAGGCGCGGTCCCAAGGGAAAAATACAGGGCAAAAGTTTCTAATTTCCACTGGGGGACTCTGTTCCAATTTCCAAGGTGGGATTAAGGCAGCAGAGCAAGTAGTTTCCTATGCAAAAGTATGGATAGAGTAGGTGACCTTTGCTGTGTTTGTATCCACCCAGGCGCGGTCCCAAGGGAAAAATACAGGGCAAAAGTTTCTAATTTCCACTGGGGGACTCTGTTCCAATTTCCAAGGTGGGATTAAGGCAGCAGAGCAAGTAGTTTCCTATGCAAAAGTATGGATAGAGTAGGTGACCTTTGCTGTGTTTGTATCCACCCAGGCACGGTCCCAAGGGAAAAATACAGGGCAAAAGAGAAGGAGCGCACTCCCAGTCAGGCACCTGCAGCAGCCGTAGCTAGTGAAATTTACCTATTAGTTACTCGACATTTTGTACATAAACCTATCTGTGAGTATCTAAATTGATAAAGTAGTTCTAGACAGTTAAGTTTTTTGAGGGCAGTGCAGTGATGGGCCTTATAAGAGAGGTTACAGCCAAACCAGGCAGTTTTGTTGTAGCATTGTTGCAGTTGAGAAATTCACTTGGCATGGAGATTTAAAAGTACAGAGAGGCATAAAGTAATGTTGGTAGTAGATAGATTTGGTGTAATTTTTTTAGTAGGTGCATTGAGGTACAGTTTTTGATGTGTCATTTTGATTATATCGTGCTTATGCAGGTGAAAGTTTAGCTCTTCCTCTATAGTAACACCTAACAACTTAGGATGTGAAAACCTTTGAATCTGTGAGTTGTCTTGAGGAATTCATTTTGAAGTCCACATTGGTGTCTAGCTGAGATTTAGGGGTAAAGAGAAGCATTTTTTTTGTTGTTAGGATTGGAGATGTCTGGCCAAGCTTCAGTGGGAGAGAAGGACTCTTGAGTAATGATTTGGAGTTTAGACAGATTTGTCATCTACACAAATGAGTCATCTGTGTACTGAATGAGGGATGCATCTATGGAGTTTTGTGGGGGTCAGTTATGAAGATATTAAA
The DNA here is from genome assembly GCF_019279795.1 of Protopterus annectens. Classification (NCBI taxonomy): domain Eukaryota; kingdom Metazoa; phylum Chordata; order Ceratodontiformes; family Protopteridae; genus Protopterus; species Protopterus annectens. The sequence continues at coordinate 629,394,942 of NC_056749.1, forward strand.
TAGCAGTTTTAAGATAGATTCTTTTTTTGTTTTTTCAACAAACATCTTTATTAAATTATTACATATGACATAGGAAATCTTACATTTATATAAATAAAAAATAAACAAAATGACATCATTTCCATTGCAAACATTATACATCAGAGACGCTATTGAAACAACTGTAGTTGCAAACATACATCACTTATAATCTGTCTTAGTCATTGTCAGTTAAGCATTATATGGCTCATTTAAATCCTGCCTCTTAAACCTTGTTCCTTCTCTGCCTATATTGTTCCCACACTTCCCATATTTTCTTCTGTAGTTTGCTCATTCTCTTTCTAAAGATCCCACTTCCAGTAGTCTCATCTCCATTACTATATTCACTACTTCTAATAAAGTTGGTCTAGACTTTGAATTCCATTTTCTAGTAATTGCTTGTTTGGCAGCCACCATAATTAGACTCAGCAAGACCTTACTATGTGTAGACAATTCTAATTCTGTATCATAGCTCAAAAGAATCATCTTCCCCCAGTCAATCCAGTCCACTCACCCAGCATCTCTGACAGAGCGAACTGCAGGGAATCCCTGAAGTCTGCCAACTCATTACAATCCCACAAAATATGTTCCCATCCACCTCTTTCTTGCCTGTCACACCTCCAACATTTGCTATCCATCTAAGGAAAAGTTATTTGTAGTCTTGTTTGGGTGTAAAAATACCTATGTAGAGTCTTAAGATAGATTCTTGGGGAACCCCGACAGTGACTGCAAGGAAAGAAGATAGAGCTGATTACCACTTTTTCAGCTTGATGTCTTTTGGTTTAAATAGCTGTTGAACCATTAGAGGCTGGAGGGCAAAAGACCTTTACACTGTAATTTGTGGAGCAGTCTGTCATGTGAGGCAGTCTCAAAAACCTTTGACAGATCCAAGAATGGTGAGGAGAACATTTTTCCATTGTTTGTGTTAAGGTTGATGTTATTGACAAAGTGCAAGAGGGCAGTTACTGTGCTGAGATTTGGTCTCAATCCATATCATGTAGGAGAGAGGGTACTGTTATCTGTAAGGTATTGCAGCAGTTAAGTGTAAATACATTTGTCTAAGATTTTTTCAGAGAGGAGGACAGCTGGCCTGTAGTTTGATAGCTCTCCAGAGTATCCTCCTTTGTATACAGGCAGGCTGTATGATTTTTTTTTCCAGTTAACTTGAACATAATTTTCTTGAATTGATCGGTTGAGTAATATTGATGAGTAGGCTGCTGCATCTGCAGCAATTGTGGGACATTATCTACAGCTAATGGGGGGATTATAATTTGAGTAGAAATGTTTGGAATGCTGATGTGGGAATTGGTTTTAGAGTAAAATAATTGTTATGAGAGATATCTGTGTGCATATAGCAAGGGTGGTTAGTACTGATGTTTTAATGAGTTTGGTAACATTTTTGAATGAGGTGAATGTTGAAATTGGTTGTAATACCTTCTGCAGAAAAGTTGGGTGTTGGGGTAGGTTGCTTGGCTCTGCTGGGGTGTAGGAGATTATTCATGGAAAGCAAAAAAAGTTTTAGGGTTGTTTTGATTAGAGTTTTGGAGTATAAGGTAATATTTTTTGCCATGGTTCACTTTACTTATAATGAGGTTATAGAGGTGTGTGTGTGTGTGTGTGTGTGTGTGTGTGTGTGTGTGTGTGTGTGTGTGTGTGTGTGTGTGTGTTTTGTACCTTTAAGAAGCGTTTCAAGGATGGCATGTGCATGTAAATAGCAAGCACGTGCTAGCTTTAGTGTCATTTTGAGAGTGAAGCCAGAGAGTGAGCATGTATGAGTGTGATGGCAAGTTTGTTTATAAGTTTATCTAAGTTAGTTATTAAGCCTCATTCCTGACTTGTTTGTACATAATGAAGCTGTTTGAACAGAACCCACAGAAGTTGTCTGTTTTATCCTGACCAGACGAGCAACATGGTAACTGAAGTGGGATTCCAGAGACTGCTTTTCAGAGCTACAAGGTGCAGGGTTAACAGTGAAGGTAAACTAAAAGAACTGAATACAAAAAGGACCAGAAATGAACCAAAGGTAATGAAAACTTGTATGAGCAATTTATTTTATTAAAAAGGTAAAACTGAGAATTACAAGGGTACAGAATGCATTATTAAGCAAGTAAGATGCACAAAAGGTTTTATTAATTAAACAGAATACTTGGTATTTTATAAAACAATTTTCAGAAAAGCACATAAGGGATTTGGAATTCTCTCATAATTGCAAACAAGCATGTTTAAAGTAAAACAAACATGTTTAGAGTAAAACAAACACAAGAAAAGTATAATGGGCATGAAAAAAGATTAAACGAGCAAAACAAATATAAAAAGGACAAAAAGGCCACATTAAGCATAAGTAAAGCAAGGTGACAGCATGTTTTTGGCAGTATACTGTGTTTTGGCATAAACTACTATTTTGCATCGATTGAAGCTAATCGGGGCATAAATAGTTATTCACAGTATCTCAAAGTGTGTAAAAGTGCTTAGTTTGTGCTTATTACTGTGCATTTATTCAGAAGAGTTTGTATGCAAAGTGCCTGCAGTTTTCCTGATAGCCAGCTGTCCCTAAAAAAGCTGTTTTGTAAAGTACAGTCAAAATGCAGCTGTTTCAAAAAGTTTCTTCTGGGTGTGTCTGTTTGCAGAGTGCCGCTATTACAGTGTGTTTCTTGTACTATACAAAGTTATTTAGCAAAGTACAGCCATTTTGGGAAAATTTCAGTGTGCTATGGACTGTTTATTCGCAAAGTGCAGTTATTTTGAAATGTTTGTTGCACTAAGAGGTGATTTCTTACAGTACAATGATTTCAAGAGTATTCTTGTGCCCAGGAAACCTATTTCGCAAAGTTCAGTTATTCAGAGGCTTGTTGTGCATAGTTACAAGTACTGGCATAAATTTCTGGCATGTGTGTGTGTGTTCTACATATGTGCAAAAGCCTTCATTGGTATGTGTTGTTACGGCAGAGGCATTTTGCAGACCAGGTTCACTTGCATTTGATCAGAATATTGCAGAGAATTGGAGGATATCTGAACAAGTGTACAATATATTTATACAAGCAGCTTATTCTGACAAAGATGCTCGCACCAGCGCATTCATTTTGCTAAACTTAGCTGGGTCAGAGGCTTTAGAAAGAGAGCATTCATTTGTGTCTGCACCAGCAGTGTATGAAGGAGAAGGGGAAAATCATTCTATTGTTGTATAAGCTGAATCAAGGGAAGACCCCAAGTGTTTGAAACACAAATTCAGGGAAATGTGCAACCCCCAGACAAATGTTAGATTGGAGAGGCATTTATTTTACACGGGAGATCAAAAACCAGGATAAACTTTTGCAGCTTATATTACTGACCTGTGAAACAAAGCTAAAACATGTAGGTTTGATGACTTAAAAGATGAGTTAATAAAGGACAGGCTTGTATGTGGTATTAATAGTGCTGCAGTGAGAAAGATTTTGCTTCATGACAGTGATTTAATGCTGAGCAAAGCTATTGAGATTTGTCAAATCCATGAAGTTACAGAAAGGCACACAAGTATGCTTGCAAGTGATAAGAGCATGGTTTCAGCAGGTTCCAGAGCAAAAAAATGTAGCCAGCATGCAACACGTGGCTAGTAGGAACAGGCCTAAGCACATGGCAGCTGTAACCCCTGAGAGTGTGGCAGGTAAAACGTGTAGTTTTCCAGCAAGTTCTAAGACTAGTTCAGTGAGAAGGACATGCTTAGTGCAGTACAAGGGTGAGTCAGCAAAACCCAAATCAAGCTTTATTGTTAACTGTCGCAATTGTGGTGCAAATCATGAGTCTAAAAGAGAAAAGTGCGTAGCATTTGGTCAGCAATGCCACAAGTGTAAAAAATTGAACCATTTTCAAAAGTTTTGCAAATCAAGTAAACCTCAGACAGTTGTAAAGAAGGGTCACTTAAAAAAACAAGTTGATCGTAACGAGAGCTGCAGTTTTAATTTCTGCATAGATGGTGTATCAGTAATTGGTGAAAAGTTTGATGCAGTAAATTTGTTGGTAATGAATGAACTGTTTTGTACTGTCCAGAGCAATGGTAAGTCCACTGAGCTTAAAGGTAGCACTGGTTCATAGTGTAATGTTATGTCAGTAGACACATTTGGTGGGTGAGAGTTTGTGAGCAGCTGAATGAGGCCAGCTGTGCCAAACTTGTTGCCTATGGAGGTGAAGAAATTCAAACCAAAGGGTCAGTAGTGCTTTCGTGTTATTTAGCTAGGAACTGCTACAGCTTACTATTTTATGTAGTCCGAAGACCTGTGCCAGTCATTCTTGGGTTTCAGAGACAGTTTGAGAGTGAATTTGCTTTCCTTTACCAAAGAAGTTCAACATATAAGCACGTGTCCCAGTTGCAGCTTCAGTGATATTTTCTCAGAGTATGCTGATGTTTTTTATGACAAGTTGGGCAAACTTCCTGTTGTGTATTCTATGAAGTTAGACCCAGAGATCAGTCCAGTGGTCAGGTCAGCAAAAACGTTCCAGTAGTTATGCAGAATAAGGTCAAAGCTCAGTTGGATAAAACGGGGCAGCAAGGAGTAATTTGCCCAGTTACAGAACCAACTGAATGAGTGTTGTTTATGTTAGCAGTCCACAAAAGAGCCTCAGACGAAATCAGAATATGTATTAACCCAAGAGATTTGAACAAAGCATTAGAGACCGCATCATACCATGTGTACAGCTGAGGAAATCGCAGCTTTAATACCAAATGCCACTGTTTTTTATGTCTTGGATGCAAAAAGTTCATTTTGGCAAGTGATGCTTGATCGCAAATCTTCACTAATGACTACTATTAGTAAACAGCAAATAGCAGTCTCTCAATGTTTGGCTCAGTGGTTGAGGTTTCTGCTGTGCCTTCCTTGTGGAGTTTGCATGTACTCTGTATGTTTATGTGTTTATCGGAGTGGTCTGGATTTTCCAACACCCCAAAAGCTAGCCCTAGGATATTTTGCATTCCTTTTTATGTGCCTGTTGTGTGCAGTGTTCTGCCTTTTGATAGGCATGACTTATTTGACTAGTGTCTACATGCTTGCATTTGTGTTGATGAAAACTCAGTGCATTTTTGTATTTGTGTGAGTGTGAAAAATAGTATTCCAAATTTTTATCTTTTATCTGTGGACACTTTCATTTTTGTCAGTCTCATGCATAACTGTTCTGGGTGGTAGTAAAAATAAAAATCATTAAGCATGTCATCTTTCAAAAGTGAGGCATAGCATGCATCAGACATCATCTAGACCATTCTAGCTACCAGTGGCTTGGTGGCCCACACAACCAACTAAGTATATTTTGACACAAGCTTATTTAACCTTTCTCACTGTCAAACATCAGAAGTGTGCAAATAATGCTTCTGTAACTTTTGGGGGAGGGAGGACAGTGAAGTCATTATTTCTTACATTTTCCTTACAATTAAACTTCAGTGGTGTGCACAGAAGGTCACTACAGCTTGTATAATGTCTGGGGACAGTGTGTTCATTAGTCCTTTAACTTGCCTCACAATTGAACATCATGGGTATGCACAGAATGGCATTATAGCTTGTCTCACAGCAACAAGTTGGAATAAATTACGCATTCCTGTCATTATTAGTTTTTTACCTTCCTCACAGTCAGTCATCAGGCTTGTGTATAGGTTGTAATATTTTGGGGGCATGGGTAAGGAGACATGCTGTATATGTATAACGCGAAACACAGAAATCCTCTACCAACTAATAAAACAGCTGGTGTAAAATAAGTATAGTTGAAGTAACAAACAAACACCAACTGTACCACAGCTAGGAAATTTATTATAAAACAGGTAAGCGCTTTCAGGGATGTGCCTCTTCATCAGACAACTCACAAAACAATTTATTCCTTATATAATAGAAGCACCTGCTATCAATTAAGTCTTAAAAGTACAATGTTAAATACAAATGCTTTAACCTGGTCCACTCTAGTATATCTTGAATATGCATATATCTGGTTCAAAAATTCATAAATATTAGAACACATATGTATATGAGTCATGGTTAATAATGGCATAATGGTTAAGGTGTTTACCTTACAGACACAACATGCAGGGTTCAACCCTCACATGGGGCAACTGGCTAGGCCCAAAATGGCCCACAAGGGCACCCAGCCCAGTACCAATCTATGAACCCATGAACCTATATTAAAATTGCTAAAACCATGTCCTACTATGCAACAAAGTTTTTAAAAACATAAACTATAACATGCAACATAGATATAAATATATACAGTGCACTAACACCATGTAAAATATAATATGTATGTGTATGGAAAAGCATGTTGAAATATAACAGTATCTATGTATGCATGTGTGTATAAAAATATATAGAAAAGAAAAAAATGATGTATATAAATATCTAGAAAATATATATAAAAAAATGCATGTACATATGTAGATAAAAATGTATGTATATAAAATGTATATAGATAAGAAATACATAAACAACTTAGTGTATCATAATGACAGAACATCATCTTCTTCTGGCTGTTCCCGTTAGGGGTCGCCACAGCAGATCATCTGTTTCCATTTCTTCCTGTCTTCTGCATCATGCTCTTTCACATCAGCCGCCTGCTTGTCTTCTCTCACCACATCCATATACCTCAACTTAGGCCTTCCTCTTTTCCTCTTACCTGGCAGCTCCATCCTTAGCATCCTTTTCCCAATATACCCAGCATCCCTCCTCAGCACATGCCCAAACCAATGCAATCTCACCTCTCTTGCTTTGTCTCCAAACTGTCCAACCTAAGCTGACCCTCTAATATACTGATTCCTAATCCTGTCCATCCTAGTCACACCCAGTGCAATTCTTAACATCTTTAACTCTGCCACATCCAGCTCTGACTCCTGCCTTTTTGACAATGCTACCGTCTCCAACCCATATAACATAGCTGGTCTCACTACCCTCTTGTAGACCTTCCCTTTCACTCTTATTGGTACCCATCTGTCACAAATCACTCCTGACTCTTCTCCACCCATTCCACCCTGCCTGTACTCTCTTCTTCACCTCTCTTCCACACTCACCATTACTCTGAGCTGTTGATCCCAAGTACTTAAACTCATCCACCTTTACCAACTCTACTCCCTGCATCCTCACCATTCCTCTACCCTCCCTCTCATTTACACACATATATTCTGTTTTAGCCCTGCTGACCTTCATTCCTCTCCTCTCTAAAGCATATCTCCACCTCTCCAGGGTCTCCTCAACCTGGTCCCTACTCTCACTACATATCACAATGTCATCTGCAAACATCATAGTCCACGGGGCCTCCTGTCTAATCTCATCTGTCAACCTGTCCATCACCACTGCAAGTAAGAAAGGGCTCAGAGCTGATCCTTGATGTAATCCTACCTCCACCTTAAACGTATCTGTCACTCCCACCGCAGTCCTCACCAATGTCACACTACCCTTGTACATATCCTGTACCACTCTTACATACTTCTCTGCCACTCCCGACTTCCTCGTAGAATACCACAACTCCTCTCTAAGCACCCTGTCATATGCTTTCTCTAAGTCCACAAAGACACAATGCAACTCCTTCTGACCTTCTGTGTATTTCTCCAACAACACTCTCAGAGCAAATATTGCATCTGTAGTGCTCTTTCCTGGCATGAAATCATACTGCTGATCACTAATCATCACCTCCCTTCTTAACCTAGCTTCCACTACTCTTTCCCATAACTTCAAGCTATGACTGATCAATTTTATCCCTCTGTAGTTACTGCAGCTCTGCACATCACCCTTATTCTTAAAGATATGTACTAAAACACTTTTTCTCCACTCCTCAGGCATCCTCTGACTTTCCAAAATTTCATTAAACAATCTGGTTAAAAATTCCACTGCCATTTCTCCTAAGCACCTCCATGCTTCCACTGGTATGTCATCTGGGCCAACAGCCTTTCCATTCTTCATCCTCTTCATAGCTGCCCTTACTTCCTCCTTGCTAATCTGCTTCACTTCCTGATTCACTATCCCCACATCATCCAGCCTTCTCTCTCTCTCATTCTCTTCATTCATCAGCCCTTCAAAGTACTCTTTCCATCTACTCAATAAATGAAATTATACATTAAAGTTCTAAAAGCCTAACAGTCAATGTTTAAGTGGACGAGCTTTTAAGAACGGTTTCAAAGACACCATATTGTTAAGACTTGATGGTTTATCTGCGTTATACAACATAATCCATTTTTGTTCTGTAACCTCCGTGTCATTCGACAAATTGCTCCCTCTCAATCTCTCTGGCAGGAGTTGTAGAACAAGGAACTTAAAATTATGGTCTGGTCCCTCGTTCTTATAATGCATGGCTATAGCACTACTCTCTTTACAATTCTTGATGTCCCTATAGTGTTCCAATATTCTCTCTTTCAACCACCTGTCAGTCTTACCTATGTAGAAACTAAAACATACTGTGCAATAGGCAAGATACACTACATTAGATGTTGTGCAATCAGCATATTGACTGCTGTTAAAACTGAAACCCTTAAATGGGTGTACAAAGCTTCTACCACTGTGAATATAATTGCAGGCTGTGCAATCTCTACATATGTAGGTACCCAATCTATCAGATCTATGCTTGGTGGTTGATGTATCGTTCCTGTAGCAAAGGTGACTCTTTAATGTTCTGTTATTCCTAAATGTAAAATTAGGTTTAGGTCCAATAATGCCTTGTAGATCACTAATTGTGGAAAGAATACCCCAATTGTTGGTAATCACTTTACAGACAAAATTAATATTACCAGCAAATGTTAATGGCATCCTTAGGGTGTTATCAATAACCCCTTGGATATGGCTAGTCATATTATTGTTAATGATTTGAGTATTTGGTTCAATGCTCCCTTCTTCGTAGAAATAGTCTGCACCTTCCATCTCTATTGCTCCAACCTTCATTAATACATTTCATCAATCTTAGACTTAATTGATAGCAGGTGCTTCTACTATATAAGGAATGAATTGTTTTTGTGAGTTGTCTGATGAAGGGGCACATCCCTGAAAGCACTTACCTGTTTTATAATAAACTTCCCAGCTGTGGTACAGTTGCTGTTTGTTTGCTACTTCAACTATATTTATTTTACACCAGCTGTTTTATTAGTTGGTAGAGGATTTCTGTGTTTCGCCTTCTACAATTGTTTTTCCTCTCCAAATTGAACATGGCAGATGGAATTATACAGTCATCTACATCTGAATCTATGAATACAGTCAATGGAAACTATTTTAAGGATACAGTTGGCTTATCAACAGGAAGGTTCAATGGACTACTGACTGTTTGCAACAACCCTTTTCTAAATGTAGGGTTAAATATATCGGGTGCAGCAGTAAGTAATGATTTTGAACAACAGAATAACTTTAATAGTGCATATAAGGAGCTGCAGAACAAATTATATAAATTTAAATGCCTACAGTGGCAACGTTTTCATTTTAAGGCATGTCTTAAGCATAACCTTGTGCCTAGAGGTCTTCGTGTATTGACAATGCCCACATATGGACAAGTTTATCCTGAACTACTCAGGCAGTGGTATATTATTAATCTAGAATGCAGTGCAAGGAATTTACATCTTATGATAGATTTTTTTCGACCACAAGAAGATGAACTGGCTAAGGACATTAATGTTCTATATGATAAAATACTCGATTCCTACCCCTCTGAATTAGTTGGTGTCAAACTTGAAATCTTACATGACAACATTCTGAATTATGAAAAAAGGCTATTGAACGTTATGACACGTAAATTAAATAGGGATTTCAACGATTTTCAAATGGGGAATGCATTCTCTTGGGCTAGAGAACACCCCCCCCCCCCCATGAATAATACTCGTCAATTAGTGTCACAATAGCGAGGCAGCGAAGTGCTATTTTGAATGAGCAGCCACCTAACACACCCTCCACATCACATGTGACGTACGTGAAAAGTAGCAACATGGCTACCAACTGTACAGGCTTAAACGGTTCTGTACAATTACCTATTGATTTAATGGATATGAGTAAGCAGACTCCAAATGGAGATGGCATACCAATCGTAAGACCTAAAGATGGCAGACATCTGCAAACTTCCAGCAACGGAATGATGACACCAGCAGGGTCCAGCTCAACTAACGAAGTGAATCGTTTTTTACTACAGAACCCTATACCCATCAGGGGACGTTCAAGGAATCGGCAACAGCAAATACCGAGGAGTCCGGAAGCACAACAGGAAAAGATTTAGGCAGGTGTAATTTTTAATATTTCCTCTCATACACTTACTGAAACTCAGACTATGGTGTTAAATAAAGGCTTAACTTTTGTGCCAGAGAAGAAAGCACATCTACCTGAAGTTCTAAGAGATTTGCATCTGTTTGGCCGCAGTCTAACTTTAAGAACTATGTTTGGTACTAACACTCAAATGAATAAATGTATTTTTAAGAAGCCCAGCACATATGTTCTCCTCAGTAATGCTATTATAGACACATTTATTGAAGTATTTGACAAGCAGATTAGAGAAGTATTAAATGCTGGTAATTGTTCTGAGACTTTTTATAATTTAAGCAAATCTGAATACAAAGCCCTGGAAGAGTTGAAAGTAATGAACTCTATTGAGATACGGCCTGCCGACAGAGGAGGAGGGATTTTTGTCCTAGACAAGGGACTATATCTTGAACAAATGTTTGAATTGTTAAATAATGATGTAACATATCAATCTGCATCATTTCGTAGACCAACAGAATGAGGCTCGCCACAGCACAAAGTAGACTTAGAACATGATTTATTGACTGCAGTAACTAAAAAAGTAAGCGCTTTCACGTTTTACAACGCTTCATCAGACTTTCAAGGCTACTAACAACTTTAGTCACATTTAAATAACATAATCCACCTTCTACTCAATCAATCAAACAATCAAATCATCATGCAACCATTCACATTCTAAAAGCAATAGGCATATAGTGCTATCAAATGCATGTGTCCCATACATATATAAAAACATTTCTTAAAAAACATATTTTTAACTATATTAGTAAAACATATAAAAAAAAAAATATATATATATATATATATATATATATATATATATATATTATATAAGAAGTATATAAGAAATATATGTATAAAAACAGAAATAAAAGACAACTCATATATACATTTAGAACTACTCGAAACCTAATGTGCATAGGGGCGTGCTACTAAAAATGGTTTTAAAGTTACTTTTTCATTTAAACCATGTCCCCTGTGACTCTGTAACCTTTATTATCCATCTATTTTCACATTCCTCAGTGTAGTTCTTTATATCTCCCAACCTATTTGTTACTCCAATTAATTCTAAGACATTAAACTTAAATTTATGTGCCATCCCTTTGTCTAAAGCATGCCGAGCTAGGGCATTATGTTCATCTTCTCTATTTATTGCATAAAGATGTTCTCTAACCTGCTCCCTAAGACTCCTATTGGTTTTTCCTACATAAAAACATGAACAAATCTGACAGACAGCTATGTATACTAAATTCCTTGACTTACAATCCGCATAGAAATTGAATTTGTATTCATAATTTGTATCTGGATGTACAAATTGATCACTTCCTGACATATATACACAATGATTGCAACTTCTACACGGTAACGTGCCCTGTCTATTTGATCTCACAAATGTGCTCACATAACAGCCTCTTAAGTGACTTCGTATTTTAATATGAGAAGCAAGGTCTTTGACCCCCTACTTGAACTATTTTCTCATCTGTAGTGAGTATCCCCCATTTCTTTTCTATTATTCCTTTGATTTCTTTATTCATGTTTGTATAAGGAATCACTACTCTATTTTCATTATTTCGCTGATTATTACTATTACTAATATTCCCACCATTCCTATATAAATATGGTTTCCCTTTTCTTACTAAATTATTTATTTGATAAACAGATTCAACTTCATATTTACTATATCCTCTTGACATTAAATCATTCACTAGCATATCTTGTTTCTTATTGTAACTATCATCACTTGTAGTAAGACGTGACATTCTCAAAGTCTGTCCTTTCACTATATTATGATATATATGCTGGGGATGCATACTATTTCTATGTAACATATTGCTCTTCCAGCACGGTTTCCTATATATCTCAGAATGTATCTCATCATCCATTTTAATCACTTTCACATCCAAAAATTCCATCTTCTCATAAGAATGTTTCTGTTCAAATTTCAGAAAATCTGTGGTACCATTAATATATTCAATGAAGTAATTCAACTCCATTTCTGTGCCTTTCCACATTAAAAACACATTGTCCACAAAACGTTTATAAAATTTTATATGTTTGTTAAAAATAACATTTGACAGGACATATGTGCTTTCCCAGTATGCCAACACTAAGTTGGCATACGAGTTGGCGCACGGGGTACCCATCACAACCCCTTTTCTCTGTAAATAGTAAACATTCTCATGTAAAAACACATTATTATTATTTAATACTAATTCAAGTAAAGCTAGAATCTTAATAATGGAACTTCTGGATAATCCTTTTTCAATTAAAAATAATCTCAAAAATTCCATTCCTGTATTATTTGGAATTGAAGTGAAAAGGGAGGCCACATCCAGTGTGACCAATAAATCAGCATATGCCTCTTTATTATTCGAGATATAAGCACCATAACTTTCCAAAAAATCTTGTGTATCTCTCAATATAGAAATAGTGTCATTTACTACTGGTCGAAGTTGCTTCTCAATAAATATAGAAGCTGGTTCCATAAGCCAATCACCACCCGAGACTATAGTTCCCATGGGTGGATTAACATAGGTTTTATGCACCTTAGGAAGCCCCCTTATGGTGGGAATAAGGGGATTCTCAACTAATAAATACTTGTACAAATCAAGAAGTGTGACATAAAAGCATATCATATAGCTCAGATTGCACATTTCTAATCAATTTGTTTAACATGGCTCCATTTAATGTTTGATTGGTCTCACCATCACCCAGCATGTTCCTCATACTAGTTGCATACATTTCAACATCCAACACTACGATGGCACCACCCTTATCAGCCTGCCTAATAACTATCTCTCTATCTTGTAATCCTCTTATCGATCAAAATTCATCAGAAGTTAAGTTGTAGAACTCAGATTTACTATTCGATTTATATAATTTGAATAAATCATGCTCCAGGCTTTCTCAAATGTTTCTAATAGAGGATGTCCCTGTGGTATAAAAACAAAAGGTTTAGAAAATACAATGTTAAGTTGTCCATCTCGCCTTCATTCTTGCTGGTTGGGTTCGGAGCCGATCCTTGGCTCCAACTCGGCCATCTTCAAAAGCTCGAGAGCTGCTTACTGGCTCGAGGCCCCCTCCTATATCCCATGATGCCTGGCGCTAGATACCCAGATCTCGTTTGCCGCTTCTGCTACGAGGTTGCGTTTACTGGCTCAGGTCGTAATTTTCACTTTGTTCTTATATTTAAGCCTTTTTTGTACTTTGTTAGGTATAATTTTATTGTTATAGCTCAGAGTAGATTCTATAGCAGTTTGTTAGTGTTTACCCCCCCCCCCCTTCAAAACTTTTCTCCTTAGAGAGTTTTTCCTTTCCCTACCCCCATTTACCTTTCAAAGTAAGCCGTTTTAGTTAGAGGCTTATCATTGTTTTATTTTTAAGGTAGACAGAAGTTTTCTTTTTAGTAAATTGTGGTAGCTTGTAGGTCTTATATTATTATAGTGTGTGTGTGTGTGTGTGTGTGTGTGTGTGTGTGTGTGTGTGTGTGTGTGTGTGCGCTGTTAAGGTGGGTAACTTGTGTGAATTGTGTGTATTTTTTTTCAGTTACCTACACTCCACTCAACTTATTTGTATTTGATTTTCCTTTACAGGAATGTCTGAAGACACAAAATTGTCAGGATTCAAGAAGTGTGACTCATGCTGTCAGAAAATGTCTGACAGATGGTCACACTTCTTGTGTCTACTGCTTGGGCTCCCTACACCTGCAGGACTCTTGCTCGGTGTGTCACGCCTTTAGTCCAAGAGTCCTGCAGGAGCGTAGGAATAAGCTTATCCTGAGAGGTTTGCTTAAACCTGAAGGATCACTGGCCAAGACTCAGTCAGTGAAACCTTCTAGGCCATCGAAGCCGTCAGCTCCCAGCTCGGAGCCATCGCCGGGTGTGGCTTCTGCTTCAACTTCGGTTCCGGCTGGAACCGAAGTACCTATCTCTACGTCAACTTCGGCTCCGACTGGAGCCGAAGTACCTATCTCTCAGTCGGCTCCGACTCTTCCGTCGGAACCGTCAGGGAGTCAGAAACGCTCCAGGTCACCATCATTGGAGTTGATACACTCAGCTTCAGGGTCACCCTTATTGCAATCTGAGCAGAGTCATCGATCCCACTCTTCTCCGTCGTCTAGGCAATCTGACCATGATTTGGAGAGAGTGGTGAGCAGGCTTTTAAAGTCGCAGGCCCTGGCAAAAATGCTATCCAGCCCCCCCCTCACCAGGGTTTGGCTCTACCTGTTTCTCCAATAGTTCCTCCTTCGACTCATCCCTTGAGTTCGGAGCCGGAGCATGCTGTAGCTGGAACCGTGGGGCCGCTGGCACCGATACCTCCCCTTTCGGTGCCATTGTCGGCCCCGATCTCTTCCATGGTGCCGTCCTTGGAGGGATCTGGGTGCCGGGACTCCCTCGTCAGCTCCGAGGGGGCGAGTGGCATCGGCCCCTTGTCCACCCCCGTTCTCCCTCTCAGAGCTTCGGCGCAGGTGAGTTCGGCTCCTACATCAGCTTCAGAGCCGTCCCTCTCAGTGCCGGGAGGGATTCCGGTTGCTTCGGAGCCTTCTATGGCATCGGGAAGGGGCGCCTTCGAGGTCATGAGGAGTGTGCTGGCATCTGAGTCAGCTTCACGGTTGGCCTCATCAGATCCTCCCCCCATGGTGCCTGCTCCTGCCTCTGCTCCTCCTCCAGACCCCAAGTGTGGGGAACAAGGGCTCCAGGGCACCCCATTGGGTGTATGTTCCTCTTCCGAGGCCTCCCCTGTTCATTCAGAGGAGCCTCCTCGAAAGAGAAAATGCAAGAGGAAGCATGTTGACGTCCCTGAGTCTGTCACTTCAGATACCGATTTGGAGGAGTCTGAAGGGTCCCCGAGATCCCCCTCTGAGGACGTCTCCTTCTCAGACATCCTTGAAATCCTTAGGCAGAGGGGGAACTGGACTACCCTTAACCCTTCCGAGAATGAGTCTGTATTCCTGGACGCGTTTGGTTCCCGACCCTCCACCTCCTGGGTGTCTTCGCCTTTCGATCCACTTATGGTGGTGGCTCGAAAGGCGTGGTCAGCTCCAGACACAATGGAACCAGCTCCCCATAGGCCCACAAAATTCATCATTGCCCCTCAGGACAAGCAATTTCTGACTAAGGGTGTTCCCGTTGATGCCATGATGGTAGCAGCGGCCACTAAAAAGGAGTTGGCTGAAACTTCATCTGTCCATCCCCCTAATAAGGAATCTAGGATGATGGACAGATATGGGAAGCGGATGTTTTCCTCAGCGACCTTTTCCATGAGGTCTCTGAACTATTTGTGCCATTTTACCCACCTTCAAAGGGATCTCATTAAAGATTTAGGAGATACCTTTCAAGATCCATCAGCTGCGGGGGCTCAGGCTAAGATTACCTCCCAGCTGGCGACTCTAAATTCTGTAGTAAACTCCTCCATGCGGCTCATCTCTTATGCAGCCGATGGAGTGAGTAGGGCCGCGGGCATAGGTGTGGCTTTGAGGAGACATGCTGGGATGCGGTTATGCAACTTTGCAGAGCCCTTTAAGGCATCTTTCACCAACACCCCCTTTGATGGTTCTGCTCTGTTTGGACCACAGGTGAAGGATATCCTTACCAGGCGTGAGCAGGAAGGCAAGACTCTCTCTGCCTTTGGAGTCCGTTTTTCCACTCCTTCAAGACCGTATCCCAAGGGTCAGAAGAGTGGGAAGATGTGGTTTCAGAAATCCCATGGAGCCGTGCCTGACACACGTGGAGAGTTCCCCTCCAGGGGCAGAGGAAGAAACAATAGATGCCGCCCTAGGGGTAGGGGGGGGTCCGCAAAATCAGGGCCAAAGAGAAACCTTCTCTGACGAGCCCTTCCAACATCCCTGAAGTGCTGCCCAGCTGTCCACCTTCGGAGACAGTCGGGGGAAGATTATCGCTGTACCCAGAAGCCTGGAAAAGTATAACAAAAGACAAATGGGTACTTTCTATCATATCCGAAGGCTACAAAATCCCCTTTTTTAGCACTCCCTACATTCCCAACAAATCCCTTCCAGATGTTCCACCCAATCTAAGGGATCAAGCAGTTCAAGAAATTTCAAAACTGCTAAGAAAAAGAGCCATCCAGTCAGTCCCAGCAGACCAACAAGGATCCGGAATTTACTCAAGGTTCTTTATGGTACCAAAAAAGACACGGGATTGGAGACCCATTCTGGATCTCAGCAGACTAAACAGGTCTGTTCAAAGAATGAAGTTCCAGATGGTCATGCTACAGTCCATTTTACCCTTTCTGGGTCAGGACAATTGGATGTGCTCCATAGATCTTCAGGATGCGTACTACCATATAAAATGCACAGACGCCCCAGAAGATTCCTCCGCTTCCAGCTGGGAGCCAGTCATTATCAGTTCAGAACGCTGCCCTTTGGTCTCACCACAGCCCCCAGGGTGTTCACCAAATGTTTCGCAGTAGTCATCGCTCACTTGAGACAGCAAGGATTCCAGGTGTTTCCATATCTAGATGACTGGCTCCTTACTGCAACCACCAGGCATCACCTGCTGCTAGCCAGAGACTTCTCCATCCAAATGTGCTCCACTCTAGGCATCACAATAAATTTAGAAAAGTCTGCATTGTTGCCTTGTCAATCTATCACCTTTATAGGCGCAAACTTAAACATAAAGGACACGTCAGCGACTCTACCAGTAGACAGTGTTAGCCATTCGATGACATGTGCAGGTCTTATTAGGATGCAAAAAGATTCAGGCCAGATTTGTCCTAAAAACATTGGGTCTCATGGCAGCGGCTATAATACTAGCCCCCCTTGCATGCTTTCATATGAGGATTCTTCAGTGGATGCTGTTCACACAGTGGTCTTTCCAGCAACTCCCGATGTCTCACAGGATAATGATCACACAGTCATGCAAAAACCAACTTGTTTGGTGGATGGTTTCCCCATCATTACACCAGGGCAGACCATTTGTTCTTCCTCTCCCAGTAGCTACGGTGACCACGGACGCCTCCCTGATCGGGTGGGGGGGGCATTATCAGGGCAGAACAGTCCAAGGCACCTGGCAGCCTCATGAGTACCATCTGCATATCAATGTCTTGGAGATGAGAGCCGTGCTCCTAGCATTGCAAGTTCTTCAGAACTCTCTTCCCACCGGGACCATTGCAATTCAAACAGACAATATGTCAGTGGTATGGTACATGAACAAGCAGGGCAGAACCAAGTCATACCCCTTATGTCGAGAAGCACTCAGACTTTGGCAGTGGGCGATCTCTTCCCAACGGTTTCTGATAGCAGTGCACATCCCTGGGAAGTCCAACGTTATAGCAGACAGGCGGAGTAGAGCAATTCTCATGCCTCACGAGTGGTCTCTCAATCAGACTGTGGCGGACCGAATCTTCCGCAAATGGGGTCAGCCTTGCTGCAACCTTTTTGCCACCCCCTTCAACAGCAAGTGCGACAATTTTTTCTGTCTCCTACCTTATCCCGGACACCTCCCCAGAGACGCTCTAGTTCACGATTGGCCCCAGGAACTTCTTTATGCATTCCCTCCATTCCCCCTGATTCCCAAACTAATTCAGAAAGCTACCACACTGGGATGCAAGATGATCGTCATTGCCCCTTACTGGCCTCAACAAATTTGGTTCCCCTTTCTGCATCATCACCTTCTAGAGCAGCCCTGGACCCAATTCCAGATGATCTGATCCATCAGTTGGGCGGGCTGCACCAATCTCTTGAATTACCTCCAGGTCACTGCTTGGTTTCTCCACTTCCGACCATAGCCAGGCTTCCCAACATCTCCCATTTGGTGCGTGAAATCATCTTATCCTCGCATAAGTCAACCACTAGAAAGACTTATGCTAGTAAGTGGAAACGTTTTTCCTTATGGGCAAAGAACAGGAATATTGATCCCTTTTCAACTCCTGTGCACCATATTTTAGATTTTCTAGCAGAACTTTTTCGAACTGGATCCTCTTTTGCCACGATTAGAGTTCAGCTAGCTGCAATTTTAAACTTTCATAGGGGCCTATCTGATTCAAGCATCATGTCCCATAAGCTTTGTAAAGCCTTTCTGAAGGGGAACACTCTACTCAGGCCCCCTGTAAGAGATCCCCCGCCTCTGTGGGATCTGAATTTGATTTTAGCTTCCTTGATACTGCCCCCCTTTGAACCGGCAGCTTCTTGTTCCTTGAAGTTTCTTTCTTGGAAAACCCTTCTTTTGGTTGCAGTTACGTCGGCCAGAAGAGTTTCTGAACTTCAGGCTCTTTGTGTTCGTCCTCCTTACCTAGTTTTTCACAGTGATAGAGTTTCTCTTCGGACTAATCCTTCCTTTCTCCCAAAGGTTACTTCTGATTGTAATTTGAATCAGTCCATTGAACTGCCTGTGTTCTTTCCGAATTATTCCAACAAGGCAGAATACAAATTACATCAGCTGGACGTCCATAGACAATTACGCTTTTACTTGCATAGGACCAAGCAGTTCAGAAAATCAGACCAGTTGTTCCTGTCTTACGCTGAAGGAAAACAAGGCATACCGGTGTCAAAAGTCACCTTATTTAGGTGGTTGTCTTCTACTATTACCTTTATATATCAGTTGAGAAATAAAGACCTTCCTGCTAAAACCAAAGGTCACTCCACCAGAGCTTTGGCTACTTCTGTGGCTTTTCAGGCTAGATTGCCAGTGGAAACTATTTGTGCGGCAGCTACCTGGGCTAATCCACATAACTTCATTTCACATTATAAGCTGGATGTGGCTTCCAGAAGCAGAGCTGATTTTGGTTCCACTGTTCTGAAGAGTCTGTTCCGATGAGTCACCCAGGATTGAGGAGCTAGGGACGCTATCCCAACCAGCAAGAATGAAGGCGAGATAGACAACTTAACATTAAGAAGTTATGTACCTACCATAACGTTCCATGTTAGTTATCTTCTTCTCGCCTTCTTTCTTGCGTCCCACCCTCCATCCCCCTATCCCAATAGACAGAGAAGAGTTCCTTAGGCTTCTTTATCACTGGCTGAGTCTTCTCTGGCTGTTACTTCTGACCGTCAGTCTCTCCAGTAGTTTCCTGTATCCTGCTACAGTTACTGTATTATCATGATTATTATTCTTATGTCTGTAGTTAGGTTAACAAACGAGATCTGGGTATCTAGCGGAATGGAATTTTTGAGATTATTTTTAATTGAAAAAGGATTATCCAGAAGTTCCTTTATTAAGATTCTAGCTTTACTTGAATTAGTATTAAAAAAAATGTGTTTTTACATGAGCATGTTTATTATTTACAGAGAAAAGGGGTTGTGATGGGTACCCCGTGCGCCAAATTAGTGTTGGCATATTGGGAAAGCACATATGTCCTGTCAAATGTTATTTTTAACAAACATATAAAATTTTATAAACGTTTTGTGGACAATGTGTTTTTAATGTGGAAAGGCACAGAAATGGAGTTGAATTACTTCATTGAATATATTAATGGTACCACAGATTTTCTGAAATTTGAACAGAAACATTCTTATGAGAAGATGGAATTTTTGGATGTGAAAGTGATTAAAATGGATGATGAGATACATTCTGAGATATATAGGAAACCGTGCTGGAAGAGCAATATGTTACATAGAAATAGTATGCATCCCCAGCATATATATCATAATATAGTGAAAGGACAGACTTTGAGAATGTCACGTCTTACTACAAGTGATGATAGTTACAATAAGAAACAAGATATGCTAGTGAATGATTTAATGTCAAGAGGATATAGTAAATATGAAGTTGAATCTGTTTATCAAATAAATAAGTAAGATATTTATATAGGAATGGTGGGAATATTAGTAATAGTAATAATCAGCGAAATAATGAAAATAGAGTAGGATTCCTTATACAAACATGAATAAAGGAATCAAAGGAATAATAGAAAGAACTGGGGGATACTCACTACAGATGAGAAAATAGTTCAGGTAGTGGGTCAAAGACCTTGCTTCTCATATAAAAATACGAAGTCACTTAAGAGGCTGTTATGTGAGCACATTTGTGAGATCAAATAGACAGGGCACGTTACCGTGTAGAAGTTGCAATCATTGTGTATATATGTCAGGAAGTGATCAATTTGTACATCCAGATACAAATTATGAATATAAATTCAATTTCTATGCTGATTGCAAGTCAAGGAATTTAGTGTACATAGCTGTCTGCCAAATTTGTTCATGTTTTTATGTAGGAAAAACCAATAGGAGTCTTAGGGAGCAGGTTAGAGAACATCTTTATGCAATAAATAGAGAAGATGAACATAATGCCCTAGCCCGGCATGTTTTAGACAAAGGGATGGCACATAAATTTAAGTTTAATGTCTTAGAATTAATTGGCGTAACAAACAGGTTGGGAGATCTAAAGAACTACACTGAGGAACGTGAAAACAGATGGATAATCAGGTTACAGAGTCACAGGGGACATGGTTTAAATGAAAAAGTAACTTTAAAACCATTTTTAGTAGCACGCCCCTATGCATATTAGGTTTCAAGTAGTTCTAAATGTATATATGAGTTGTTGTCTTTTATTTCTGTTTTTATACATATATTTCTTGTATACTTCTTATATAACATATATATATATATATATATATATATATATATATATATATATATATATATATATATATTTATATATTTTTGTTTTATATGCTTTACTAATATAGTTAAATATATGTTTTTTTAAGAAATGTTTTTATATATGTATGGGACACATGCATTTGATAGCACTATATGCCTGTTGCTTTTAGAATGTGTGAATGGTTGCATGATGATTTGATTGTTTGATTAATTGAGTAGAAGGTGGATTATGTTGTTTAAATGAGACTAAAGTTGTTAGTAGTCTTGAAAGTCTGATGAAGCGTTGTAAAACGTGAAAGCGCTTACTTTTTTTAGTTACTGCAGTCAGTAAATCATGTTCTAAGTCTACTTTGTGCTGTGGCGAGCCTCATTCTGTTTGTCTACGAATTAATACTTTGAATCTGAAGAGGCTCCTAGCCCGGAAGCTGTTTTGACTTGATTTTTTCAATCTGCATCATGCATTGTTGTGAAGGGCATTATATATAAGGTTTCCTTTTTGATTTTTGATCTGTTGATTACAGAGATTATTAATGAGGAATTATTTGAGTATTTTACTGTGAACAGCCCTACTATTCCAGAGGTCTACGGGTTACCTAAGATCCATAAAAGTCTGTATATACCACCAATGCACGCCCCATTGTATCTAGCAAAGGGTGGGTGACAGAGCCCCTTTACGATTTTTGTTGAAAAAAATCTACACCCATTACTGAAAGATTGTGATAGTGTGCTTAAAGACTCTAAAACATTCTTGGAAACTCTTGGATTGAAATGGGCTGAGATTAATGGTGATAGCAGTTGTTTCTTTGTGACAATGGATGTAGAATCACTTTTCACCGTCATCACCAATGAATGGGGTATTGACAATGTAAGGGAATTTCTTAATATAACAAATCATACCAGTAATAAATGAGTTGATTTGTGCATTGTTGGACATCATTTTGACCAACAATGTTTTCATTTTTCAGAAGAACTATTATTTACAGAAATTTGGTGTGGCTATGAGCACAGCTTGTGCCAATAGCTACGCCAGCCTTTCCCTTGTACAATGGGAATGAACTCATATATTATCTAATGCTAAATACATTAAGCATATTAACTGGTACACTAGATTTGTGGATGACATCTTTTTGCTATGCAATGGTACTGAGGCTGACTTAAATGAACTCTTTGCTTATTTGAACAATACTACTATGTTCCTTAGGTTCACCTCTAAGTATTCTGTACATGAGATTGATTTCTTGGATGTTAAGGTTAGGAAAGATGATTTAATTCATATCAAAACCAGCCTATACAGGAAATCTGTTAGGAACAACAACTACCTGCATAGCACAAGTATGCATCCTAACCATATCAAGCGGAATATCATTAAGGGTCAAGTCTACAGGACCATGAGAATGTACAACAATGACAGTGAACTAGCTAGTGCTCTACAACTATTGAAGATAGAATTTTTAGAGAGGGGATATAATGCACACAATATAGGTAAATGTATTAACGAAGGTTGGAGCAATAGAGATGGAAAGTGCAGACCTTATTTCTATAAAGAAGGGAGCATTGAACCAAATACTCAAATCATTAACAATATGACTAGCCATATCCAAGAGGTTATTGATAACACCCTAAGGATGCCATTGACATTTGCTAGTAATATTAATTCTGTCTGTAAAGTGATTACCAAGAATTGGGGTATTGCTGTGGGCCCTTTTGGAGGTGAGAGGGGGGGTGAAGTTTGCACTGAATCTATCTGCCAGGATATTGGTAATATCAGTAAGTTCAGTATATTTTGTGCTATTTTGCACTAGTTCACTGCATATCTGTGGGTTGCCACTTTGATTCTTAACATAGCTAAAGAAGGCTTTGTGGTTATCTTTTGAATCCTTGGCTGTTTTTCTTTCGAAGTTAGCCTTGGATGATTTCATCAGGGACCTTAGTTTCTTACTGATACTGATCAGGGATGTCTTTCCTTCTTGGGATTTGCTTTTTTTCTGAACTAGTTTCCTCCTCCTATTGTATAGCCTGTTTATTGCAGGGGTCCACCAAACTGGTTTCCTTCTCTTAGAGGAGTGAGCCTTGGTTTTGCATCCTTGTAGGTGCTCATAGAGTGCATTTGTAAAGGTTTCTGCATCTTTGGCAACGTTATCATTTAGTGTGGGGCTGTGAAACTTACCACCTCTGTCTTAAGTAAGGTGAAGTTTGCTTAAGAAAAGTTTTTTACTGTGGTTTCCTTAGTTGAGGGTGGTGGTGGGGTGTGGACGTCCAGAGTGATTAGTTTATGGTCTGATCTAACCAATGACAGGGTGACCTCCAGTGTGGAACACCTGTCATCCATGTTGGTGATGACCAGGTCCAATATGTTTTCACCTCTGGTAGGGGAGTTTACCAGCTGATCCAGGGCATTTGAGTTGATGAATTCCAGGAAGCGCTGGGCCTGGGAATTTGTACTTGAGTAGTTTTCCCAGAGAATGATAGGGTAATTGAAATCGCCCACTATCAGGGTGTTCGGTAGGACCTTCATGTTTTCCAGTGTCTCCAGAAAGGTGGAGTTGTGGTCCTGGGTCATGGAGAGTGATCTGTAGCAGGCCACAATTTGCATTGTAGATTTTCCTGATGTTAGTTGCACATGGATGATCTCAGAGGTGTCATGCTGCGCCACTAACCTGGAGGTGTAGTTATCCTTGATGAATATGTATACACCCCCTCCTTTTGTGTTTTGGTCCATGTTCTGTGGCCGAAACGTGTGGTATGAGTTGTAGCCTGGTAGTGCTGGGCTGCTCTCTGGAGCCTTGAACCAGGTTTCAGTTACTGCACAGATGTCGACGTTCTCCATACTGAGGAGTTCTTCGAGCCTGTGCATTTTGATATTTAAACTCATGGCATTGAGTAGCATAACCCTCAGGTTTTTTTTTGTTAATTGTGCTGTTTACGGAGGTGGGTTTGACCTTTGAACCTTGCCTAAAAAAGGCACTATGAGGGCAACAAGAGCCTTGACCAGTATTCGAAAGCCTAGGGGTGACAGGTGCAAGCCGTCTCTTGTGAAGCAATGCGGTTTGTCGAGCATGTCGTCCCTGGCTGACAGACACTGGATCCCCTTTGAATGACACCAGAAGTTTAGCCAATTGTTGAAATTGATAATTTTCTCTTTATACTGAGGTATAATTGTTGGTGAGGACAGGATGCTGGTCAGGGTCATACCAGCCTGGGCTGCATGATCAAAGAGCTCTACCATGTCTGTCTTCATGTAGTCCAGGGAGGTACGTCTCAGGTCATTCACACCAACATGAACAATGACAAGAGTCATATTTGTACTTGTTCTGGAGTGACCGGAGTGCTTGTGTTATGTGGCGGATTCTGGCTCCCAATAGGCAGCTAACAGTAACCTTCTGCTTGTCCAGCCTAGTGAGTGGGACATCAGTGTGCCTGACTATAGAGTCCCCTATTACTAGTGTGTTAGGTATGTTATTTCTCCTTAAGGGCTGTGATAGTGCGGCACACTGATTTTGTGTTTTATGTGTTGTCTGATTTGTGACGGGAAGTGGAGGTTGTTTGGGTGTCTGCTTTGGAGGTCTCTGATGCTATTGCAGGTTTTTATTTAGAGCCTCCGAGTATGATTTTGTGTATTTATGTGTATTTTTTGCCAATGCTGTTTTAGTAGGTCTGTGTGCGGCTGAAGGTGTGGTGCAAGTATTAACCTTCTCCTCTTGACTTGTCTGTTCCAGTCTTGGGTGGAGACAGCTTAGCTTCCAGTTTGGCTGTATAATTGCATCTCTCGCATATGTTAGTGTTTTGTGGTAGGAGGAGAGGGTTGTCTGTGTACATGAGGCAGTTGTAACATTGCCTCTGGATACCCAGGTACACCAGCTGGACTGCAGAGTACACCTGAAGTTGCCCTTTGGTCATGCCTGAATAGTAGGGTGAGCTGCTTAATCGCTTGGTTGGTGAGGGGTGAATAAAAAGCCTTGCCATGCTGGGCAATCAGTGTCAGGGTATATTAGTGCTTGCTATTAGGTCTGAGCAAGTGCTGGGCTGTAAGATGCTTTTTGAGTGCTTAGGTTGAGAGTTAGACTAGTTTCAAGGGAAAAACTGGAGAGGAGACTTAGTGGAGCCGGGAATAATTTAACTGTAGCTAACCGGCACTGCCTGGTGCACAGAACCATGCAAACGCATTTTTTATAGTAGGGAAATGACAGAGATAGAAATTAGCTCAAAATGGCCAATAAACTACTAACTTCTTCTGGGCTGGAACCACTCCTCCAGGGACAGATAGGTTGCTCAATGCTCCCCTCTCTCACAGGTGAACAGAGAAACTTCCTTCTATCCAAGTAAGGTATGGGCAACTCAGAAACTAGTATCACAGACCTGAATTCAGCACAGGCCTTGGAACTGGAATATACTAGCTTAGAAAGGCAGGAAACAAGGAATTTTTTTTTTTTTGTTTTTGTTTTTTTTGAAAAGATAAGGCAAAAACAGTAAAAGATACACCTAAAACAGCATCGCACTTTAGTGTGTAGCCTACAACAGTTAAACAAATTATTTAAACAAAAAACTTTTTAAAATTACAGGCAGTCAAATAATTTCAATATATGTGACAAAAACGAGCTTTTAAATCAAAATAAACGGAAAATCTGCGTTTAGGCGGAAAACAGTTAAATACAGCAAGAAAGTACAGAAAACTGATACTTAATCACGCCAAAGTCTCTCTTCTAAGCTAGAAGGCTTGTATCAGTTTAAAGCTTTCTAGTGCTACCCAGTAGGTTAGTTACAGGAAAGATGGGAAAAAAGTAACATTGGTTTCAAGCAGTGTAAGGATTGCAGCCGTAAGTTACTGCTTTCCGATGGCCATGACTTGTTTCTACTGTCTGAAAGTCTCCCATCTTACTGGGATCCCCCATGTGGGATTTGTAAAAATGTTTCTACCAGGACTCTTAACGAGAGGAAGAATAAGTTAATTTTGAAAGGTCTTCTCAAGTCTCCTTTCTCTGAGGCTATTTCTGAGTCTGAGGGCTTACCCCCTCCTGTTAAACCCTGTAAGAGGCGTTCTTCCTCTTCAAAATCAAAGTCACTCCCCTCTTATCCCTCTGGAGATCATAGGGAGTTGACTCATAAGAAGGTGAAATTGATTACTACTTCGGCGCTGTCAACTGTGACCCCGTCGGCTCCAGGCTCGGTACCACCCCAAATGATTCTGGCTACAGCCATGTCTTCCTTCTCAATACTGGCCCTGGAGTTCCCGGTGCAGACAACTACAGCTCCGACAATTCCATTGCAACCCTTACCTGCACCGTCCATGCAGGTACAGTCCCCTTCAGCACTGTTGGTAAAATCTCCTTCGGCTCCAAGTATGACTCTTCTGTACTCCATGGTGCCGACATTTTCAGCACCAGCATGATCTTCAGTGCAGTCCTCCTCCTCACCATCCTTATTACTGGTGCAGACACTGTCCTCGACGGCATCATACCCATCGGGGCAGACTTTTGCCTTTATGGTGCAGACACCTTCAACTACTATGGTTCTGACATCGTTGGCGTAGATTACTTCCACACCTTTTTCTTCGGTGCAGATGTCCTCTGTTCCAGGCTCTACACCTATTGAATTAGCAAGGACCAAGTATTCTCCTTCATTGGATCCATTTGCTGGCAGTCAGTATAGTCCTTTTCTAGAAGGACCAGAATCGCCATCAGCTTTCTCCATGAGGTCAAACAAGAGTCTCTCTGAACAAGATGTGTTGCGGCTTGTTGACCAGTTGCTTGTGGCCAGAGGTCTTTCTCACTCGAAGTCCACGTTCCCTCCTTCAGGTGAACGTATATCTCCTCAGACTCCAGTGTACACTCCTCCTTCGACTTCTACACAAGTTTCGAAACCTATTACTCTGACAGCTACTTCCTTTCCTCCGACTCCAGTACTGGATCTCACTTTGGAACCAGAGTTGTACTTGTGGCCCTCGGCGCACTGGGCTCTTCTCAGGGCAGTGGCTGTGCCGTGGGGAAGGGCATTCTTAGTTCCATGCCAATTTTTTTATGGCACCCTCCAGGGATCCTCTCTCTCACGGTTCACGGTCCTCTTGAGACTCCTGGTCTGAGGATGGGCTCATCAGAGCAGTGTGTGACCCCAGTTCCGAGGTTGTCGTGTTCTTTTCTGGGCTCCCACCCCTCCTTGGGTGGGCCGGCCTTCCAGGCCATGGAGAGGGCACTTGTCTCTGCTGGCAAATCCCACATGTCAGAGTCCTCTCCCCCTCTGTGCCGCAACTGTCACAAGCCACAACCACTGGGCACAAGGGCCTCAAGGTTTTCCTCCTCAGGAGACACCCCCCCTTTGCAGTCTTTCCCAGAACCTCCCACTGAGGAAGTGCCCCACAAAGCATCATGCAAGAGGATGCACATGGACTCCACTGAGGAGTCATTGACTGAAGATACAGATTTTAATGAATAAGGGTCACCCTCTGAGGAGGTGTCCTTTGGTGACATCCTAGAGATCCTTAGACAGAGGTGTGACTGGAAGTCCTCTAATCCTTCCTCTGAGGAATCCGTATTCCTGCAGGCCTTTTGTGCCTGGCCCCCTACCTCCTGGGTCACCCCGCCTGCCGATGAGCTCGTCCAGTGCACATGGAAGGCTCCTGACATCCTGGAAGCGATACCAAGGAGACCGGATAAAATATTATCACCCCAAGCTGAGCACCCACATTGGTCACAAGGTCTTCCAGTAGGTGCTATGGTTGTGGTGGCTGCAACTAAGAAGGAATTGGCAGAAGAGAGCCAAACTGTCCATCCACCCAACAAGGAGTCCGGGTGATTGACAGACTAGGGAAGCGTGTGTTTGCTTCATTGACCTTCGCCGTAAGGTCTTTGAACTATTTGGCTCACTTTACCAGGCTTCAGAGGGATCTTATCAACCAGCTCTCTGAAACCTTGGCAGGGGCTGTTTCTGACGAGGTCCGTGACAGTATGGCTTCTCAGATAGCCACACTAGAGTCCATTACCAGCTCTTCCATGCGTCTTATTTCTCACGCAACTGAAGGGGTGGCTGGAGTGGCAGGTGCGGGTATAGTCACAAGACAACATGCCTGGATGTGCCTTTGTGACTTTGCAGACTCCTTTAAGGCTTCCTTCATGAACATCCCCATCAAGTCCACTTTTTTTGTTTGGCCCTAAAGTGAAAGATACGCTGGCAAGGTGTGAACAAGATGGCAAGACCCTGTCTGCCACTGATGTCAGACGCTTCATTCCTCAGCGATTTTATTCCAGAAATCGGAGTAGTGGGAAGATGTGGCACAGGGAATCACAGGGCTCTTTCCGGGATGCACGTGCTGAGTTCTCACCTAGAGGCAAAGGGGGAAACTCCAATGGAAGATGCTCCTTTCGAGGCAGAGGAGGTCTGCGAAACCAGGGTTCCAGAGATTCCTTCTCTGGCCCAACCCTAAAAGTGCTCCTAAAGTGTTGCCCGACTGCTCACCTCTGGAAACGGTCAGGAGTCATTTTTCCTTGCACCCTGTTGCCTGGCAAAATATAACCACTGACTCTTGGGTACAATGGGTAATATCCAGAGGCTATTGCATCCTCTTCTATCTTTGTCCACTCTCATTCAGAGTATTACGCGACGTTCCTCCCAATCACAGGGAAGCAGCAACATACAAAATCCAAGAGCTGCTACAAAAAAGAGAGTCATCCAGATGGTCCCCCCACACCAGATAGGCTCTGGATTTTACTCAAGGTTCTTTTTAGTGCCAAAAAAGACTGGTGTAGAGACCAATTCTGGATATCAGCACAGTGAACAAATTTGTAAAAACAGAGAAATTCTGGATAGTCACGGTTCAGTCTATCCTTCCCCTTCTGGAAGAAGATGATTGGATGTTCTCTGTAGATCTTCAAGATGTGTATTACCACATAAAAATGGACAAACGCTCAAGAAGATATTTCCGCTTCAGCATAGGAGGCAGTCACTAGCAATTTCGAACTCTGCCCTTCGGTCTCTCTACAGCCTCCAAAGTGTTCACTAAATGCATGGCAGTAGTTCTCATTCACTTGCGACTTCAATGATTCCAGGCATTTCCATATATAGACGACTGGCTTCTCACCGCTCCCACCAAGCGTCTATTGGAAGAAGCCCAGCACTACACTCTCCTAACAGCTCAAAGCCTGGGAATCACTATAAACTGGGAAAAATACAACACGACCCCAACTCAGTCTTTGGAATTTATAGGGGTACTGTTGGACACAAGAAATTGTACAGCAGCCCTTTCAGACCACAGGCTTCAGAGAATAAGGCAACAGGTTCAACTGATGCCACCACAAATCTCCCACTCGATCTATACTCCAACTCTTCAGGTCAGTGGCAGCCTCAGTTACAATTGTTCCTCTAGCCAGATTCCACATGAAATTCCTTCAGTGGTTACTTCTCACTCAGTGGTACCCTCTACAACATCCTTTGTCTTTTCAGATAAGTGTTAACTCAGAGATGCAAGCAAGATTTACTCTGGTGGATGTCTCAAAATCCCCAGCAGTGGTCTCACCCCTTCAACCCCCATCAACCAATAGCCACAGTGACCACGGATGCCTCCCTGATGGGGTGAGGGGGCTATGTCAGGGAAACTTGTTCTAAGGCACCTGGTCGGAGACAGAGGCCCTTTTGCATATCAATGTACTGGAACTGAGGGCGGTACTACTAGCATTGCAAACATTTAATTCCATCCTTCCATCAGCAACTGTTGCGATTTAGACATGACAGTGGTCTGGTACATCATCAAGCAAGGGGGTGCCATATATTACCCGTTATGCCGAGAGGCCTTGAGAATATGGCAATGGGTGATAGCTTCCAACCGCTTTCTAATTGCAACGCACATTCCCGAGAGCTCCAACATGATAGCAGACAAATTGAGCAGGTGCATTTTGCAACCTCACGAGTGGTATCTCAATCCTATGATAGCGGCAAAAATCTTCAACCGCTGGCGCCAGCCTCGTTGCATCCTATTTGCCTCCCCAACCAACTACAAGTGCAGCAACTATTTTGCCCTAATCCCCCCACAGGGACAGTCACTGAGAGACTCTCTTGTCCATGTTTGGCCCTCGAGTCTACTTTATGCTTATCCTCTTCTTCCCCTCATCTCCTGAAGAAAGGACGACAGTTGAAGAGCAAAGTGATCCTCATTGCTCCATACTGACCTTGACAAGTCTGGTTTCCCTTCCTCTGGCTTCACCTGCTAGATCGACCATGGATCCTCAATCCATCCCCAACATTGATCTCCCATCTGCAGGGTCTGATTCGCCCCAATCTAACAACCCTGAAACTGAAAGCTTGGTTTCTCCACTTCCAATGATTGCCAGGCATGAAAACCTCTCGTCCCCTGTGCGGAATATTCTTATTGCATCTCATAAATCATCCACCAAACTAATCTTTCTTAACAAATGGAAAAGGTTCTCTCTATGGGCAATGAATAAACAATTAGACCCCTTGTCAGTCCCAGTTTTGGTAGTACTGGATTACTTATCGCACCTTTTCCACTCTGGGATGTCTGCCTCTACTAATCGTGTGCATATAGCTGCATTCTCAGATTGCCACATTGGTTTGCAAGATTCTTCACTTATGTCAAACAGATTCTGTAAGACTTTCTTGAAAGGGGTTATCCACCTAAAACATCCCTTTAGAGAACCGGTACAACCTTGGGATTTGGCATTGGTTCTGCAAGCTCTAACAGCTCCTCTCTTTGAACCTGCATTTTCATGTGATGTAAAATATCTCTCTTGGAAAACTTTGTTTTTGATTGCAATCACATCGGCCAGACACTTGTCAGAACTTCAAGACTTATGCATCAAACCTCCCTACCTTATCTTCCATAAGGATAGGGTATCACTGAGAACTAATCCTTCCTTTTTGCCAAAAGTGGTGTCAGAGCGGCCTATCAACCAATCTGTTGACCTTCCAGTGTTCATTCATAACCATTCTAACAAGGAAGAGTATTGCCTGCACTCCTTGGACATTCATAGGCAAATACGTTTTTATCTGGACAGAACAAAACCTACCCGTAAATCAGACCAACTTTTTCTGGACCTAGACGGGGTCATCCTGTATCAAAAGTTGCATTGGCTTCATGGCTGAGAAATTGTATTACCTTTATCAACAACAAAAAACAATCTCACCTTGTGTCATAGAGTCAAACTCATTCTACAAGATCTATGGCAACTTCAGCTTTCCATGCTAAGACTTCCCTCAATGATATTTGCTCAGCGGCAACTTGTGCCAAACCTCATACCTTTATTCTTCATTACAAATTGGACTTGGCCTCCAGAGGTAGAGCTACCTTTGGCTCCATGGTGCTCAGGAATGTGCTTGTATGAGAGCCACCCAGGGATACAGGTAGCTGTGGACTCTCTCCCATCAGTAAGGAATGAACGAAGATTAACAACAGCAGATAAAGAAAGTTATGTCTTACCATAATGTTCCATCTGTGTTGTTGTTGTTCGTTCATTCATTACTTCCCACCCTCTGTCCCCCATCCGGAGGTTCCTGGTTTTTCTCATGTACTCCTTTATTGTAGGTCTGTTATGACCAGAGGTAGCCTGTACTTTTATCTGTCAACTTGGCTTGAGAGTTTTGGGCTGACGCAAGCTTGATATAGGCCGGCTCAGTTCTGAGGACGGAACCGATAACCCATCGGTAATGAATGAACGAAGATCAACAACACAGATGGAACTTTGATTAGCCATAACTTTTTTTTTTTTTCTTCATTTAAATCTTCATCTTTATTAGCAATTAGTATTGCCCTTACAATTACATTATCATTATTACTTTTCCCATTCTGCAGTACTTAACGTACTTCTTAAATACTATTGTTAGTATTTTCTTTCTGTCCTACATTTATTGTATATTTTTTTCTACCATTGTTGGTAATTATTGTCTTCTCCTGTTTCCTTTAACAAATAAGTAAAAGTAGTAGTAGTTTCCTTTTCTCTCTCTTCCTGTTAGTGTTGTAATTTACTATGGCAGAAAATGGGCCTGCTGGTTTTAAGAAATGTGCCCACACTTTGTGTGTATTGTTTAGAGCCATTTCATTTGCAGGAAAACTGCTCTATTTACCATGGATTCAACCCCAGGGCATTAATTGAACACAAAAATAAATTGATTTTAAAGGGATTATTGCCCTCATCTTTTGGAGAGGCTGTTTTTGGAGACAAGTCTCCCAAATCTAAAACTAAGTATTAAACAAATTGTCAGGGTCTCCGAAACCCTCCTATTCATCTTTGCTTTCAGTGTCATCATACAAAAGATCAAAAACAGATCCGTTCTCATCCCCGGATCCAAAGATAGCAAAATTTTCTGATGGGTCTTCCTGAGATCTGAAGAAACTAAAATTGACTGATCCAACTTTAGATCCAACACAAGTCATTTTGGATCCAGCTGTTGCTAGGCCTTCAACCTTAATTCTATTGCTAAGGACCATGTATTCTCCTTTGGTGGATCCAGTACCCTCTAGAGTACATTCCCCCTTTTTAGATAGAATTAAGTACCCTTCCTTGTATTCTACTTGTTCTTCCCGAAGAATATATATGGAAAAATTGATGAGAAAAATCTTTTCAGCGTGGGGTCAGGTGGGTGTCCCCTCAGCTCCAACCCCTCTGGGTCAGGATGTCCATTCCATTACTATACCCCATTGCAAATTCCTCTTATGAATCCTTCAATGGTTTCAGAGTCTATGCATTCTAGCTGCCTGGATCTGTCTGACTTGGGATCCAAGGATTATTGTATCCTCGGATCCTAAGCTTACTCTGAGTACTACGATCCTACTGGATCCAGAGAGTTTTTTGAGATGAAACTTCCCTGTTGGATACAAGGTGTTGCAGTCAACTCCAGGGCTTTCAGAGCCGTCTGTGCATCTTGGATCCTTGGCATTGGACACCTGGCCTTCCAATTAGGGGATTTTGCCTTAGGAGCAGGGGAGGGCCACGGTCAAAGAAACTTGCCTTCTCGGATCTGAGGGCTCCCCTATCTTTGGGACAATCTGCTTTCAAGGCTGTGAATAGAGTTTTCTCTGCCTTGAGAGAATGGATGGATCCAATCCCCTCAGATCCTAGACATTCAGCCCTGATGTGTCAGCATTCAGAGTCTCACCAAGTCATTCCACATAGACAGCCAATACCAAGACCCCAGGCTTCCCCATGGGTAATGTTGATTTCTTCTTCTGATACCTCTCCAGATCATTCCATGGAGGAGGTTCCTAAGAAGAAGACATGCAAGAGGAAGCACCTAAACTCACCAGAGGAGTCCATCACAGAAGATACTAATTTCGATGAAGGGGAAGGGTCTCCATTGTCATGCCATGAAGGTGTCTCATTTGGAGACATCCTTGAAATCCTTAAACAGAGAGGTGGCTGGATGCCCAGGAACCCTTTATCTGAGGAGTCCATATTCCTGGAGGCCTTTGGTACTGGCCCATGTACCTCCTGGGTGACTCCACCCAGTGATGAGCTCATTGAGTTGATCTATCAGTGGGCGTGGGAGGAACCTGACACTATTGAACCTATACCTTGGTGACCAGATAAGATTATAGCACCACCCGTGGACAAGCAGTTTTGGGGAAAAAGGGTGCTCATTAATGCCATAGTCATAGCTGCGGCCACCAAAAAGGAGCTTGCCAAGGAGAGTTCCACTGTCCAGCCCCCCAACAGGGAATCGAGGGAGATGGACAGATTTGTGAAGCATGTCTATGCTTCACTGACCTTCGCTTTAAAGTTTCTGAAGTATTTGGCACACTTTACAAGAATTCAGAGGGATTTGATTAAGCAGTTATCAAATACCCTCTCAGGAGCTGTTTCTGAAGAAGTTCAGTCATCTGTAACTTCTCATTTGGCTAACCTTCAGTCCATTTCTAAGTCCTCCATGAGGTTGGTATCGCATGTAGCAGAAGGAACATCAAGGGCACCAGGTTTAGGCATTTCCATTAGGAGGCATGCCTGGATGCACTTGTGTGATTTTGTGGAACCCTTCAAGTCTTCGGTTGTCAGTGCTGCCTTTGACCAAACATTTTTGTTTGGCACCAAGGTGAAGGACACACCATCCACGTGTGAAAAGCATGGAAAAGACCCTGTCTGTCATGGGTGTACATTTTTTGACTCCTCAAAGATCATTTTCTAGGAATTCATTAGGTGAACGAAATATATCGTTCAAGAAGTCTCAAGGTCAATTTCAAGATGCACATGGAGGAGGTTTCCACAGTGGCAGAGGAGGGAACTCTAATGGATGACAGAGTTCTGCCTTTTGGTCTCAACACAGCCTTCAAGGGGTTTACCAAGTGCATGCCAGTAGTAGCAGCTCACTTGAAACTGCAAGGATTCTGAGTGTTTTCATATCTAGATGACTGGCTCATTTCCGCTCCAACCAGACATCAGTTAATAAGGGCAAGAGACCAGGTTCTCCAGATGTGCTGTCTTATGGGGATAATAAGAAACTATGAAAAGACCCAACTAAAACAGACTCAGACTCTAGAATTCATAGGAGCAATCCTCAACACAAAGTCAACCACAGCTTCACTATTGCCCGGAAGAGTTCAAACCATAAGATTCCATGTCAAAAAAATAATCTGCAGTACTAAGATTTCAGCCCTGCCCCTGGTCCTTCAAGCTCTGGATCAGTGGCAGCAGCGAGGACACTAATGCCTTTAGCCAGATTTTACATGCAAATTCTTCAGTGGATGCTAGCCACGAAGGTCATCACTTTACCAATACCAACAGATTTTAGGTGGTGGATTCAGTCAGATCAGATTCTACAAGGCCATCCATTTATTCCCCCTCAGTGCAAGGGCATAGTGACCACGGATGCTTCTCAGATAGAGTGGGGGGGGGGGACATTTTATGGGGAAAACAGTGCAGGGCAATTGTTCCCCCGAAGAGGCCATCTTTCATATTAATGTCCTTGAAATGAGAGCAGTGATTTTAGCATTGCAGGCTTTCCAGGATACTCTCCGCTTAGGGACTGTTGTAGTGCAAACAAACAACATGTCGGTAGTTTGGTACATCAACAAACAAGGAGGGAACCAAATCCTATTCTTTGTTTAGAGAAGCTCTGACTGTGGCAGTGGGCGATCTCATCCATTCGGTTTCTCATAGCCATGCACATTCCCAGGGGAATCCTGTGTGATAGCAGACAAACTGAGCAGGTACATTATTTTACCCCACAAATGGTCTCTCTACAAAAATGTGATGGAAATGATTTTCTGTCACTTGTGCCAGCTGTGCTATGATCCTTTTGTTTCTCCCCTAAACAAAAAATGCAATAACTACTTTGTCCTAATTCCCCATCAGGGGGAATCACCAAGGGATGCTCTACTTCACGATTGGCTCCCCCAGTCTATTCTATGCTTTTCAACCCATACCACTAATTCTGAAATTATTTCAGAAAGCTAGCATGTTGAAGAGCAGTCATCCTCATTGCACCTTACTGGCCTTGACAAATCTGGTTTTCCTTCCTTTGAGCTCACTTGCTTCTCCAGCCTTAGATGCTGGATCTGATTCCAGACCTCCTGTCTCACCTGACAGGCATGATTCAATGAAACATGACCAACTTCAGGATGAATGCCTGGCTTCTTCAGTTCCGTTAATAGCCAGACAACCTATGCTCTCTTCACCTGTTCGTCACATACTTTTATCATCCCATAAGCCTTCTACCAGAAAGCTCTATTCCAGCAAATGGAAGAGGTTTGTTCAGTGGTTTCATCTAAATAATAGTGAACCATTTTCAGGCCAATACATAGCATTCTTGAATTTTTGTCCCATCTTTTTAAAGAAGGAGCTAGTTCATCAACTATTAAAGTTCAGTTAGTAGCCATATCAAATTTTATTGGTTTTGATGGTTCCTGTGTCAAGTCTAGTATATCAAGCAAAGCCTTATCGAAGGCACTCGTCTTCTAAGACCTCCTTTTAGAGATCCTACTGCTCCATGGGACCTGAATCTGGAACTGCAGGCTCTTACTAAATCTCCCTTTGAACCAGCAGCTACATGTGACCTTAAATACCTTTCTTGGAAGACAGTGTTTCTGGTAGCTGTTACCTCTGCCAGACAAATTTCTGAGATTCAAGCCTTTTTCACTAAACCACCATGCTTGATTTTTCACAAGGATAGAGTTATACTGCAGACTGAATGCTTCCTTTCTTCCTAAGGTGGTGTCAGAATCTAATATCAATCAGCCCATTGATTTGCCAGTATTCTTTCCTAAATTTACAAATAAGAGTGAATACAGATTACATTTATTAGATGTCCACAGACAATTAAGTTTCTACCTACATAGAACAAAAAACTTCAGAAAACAGTATGTTTTATTCGTAGAAGTAAAATTGGGAAAACTAATAGGCGGCTAACCACCTGTATTTCATTTGTTTTTAACAAACTGGGCATTACTCTGACAAAACTGTTATGATGTCCATTCAACTAGATCCCCATGGCTGCTACACAGTGTTTCAATCCAGATTGTCCATGGGTGATGTATGAGCAGCAGCAGCTTGGGCTACTCTCCATACTTTTGTTACTCATTAAACATTGGATCTGGTTTCCAGAGGTAGAGCATCATTTTAGATCAGTGCTGCTCAGGAATATCCTTTCTTGAGTCCACTCTGGATTTTAGGTAGCTGGCGATTCTGTCCCATCAGTTGAGGATATAATGAAAATTGACAACATCAGTTAAAGAAGTTAAGTACTCACCATTGTTTCATCTGTGTTGG
The DNA here is from genome assembly GCF_019279795.1 of Protopterus annectens. Taxonomy (NCBI): domain Eukaryota; kingdom Metazoa; phylum Chordata; order Ceratodontiformes; family Protopteridae; genus Protopterus; species Protopterus annectens. The sequence continues at coordinate 629,431,421 of NC_056749.1, forward strand.
CCACTTTCATTCTTCCTCAACTCCCTTCCCACCATCCCTTGTCCTTGAAAGCTTCTGGAAGAATGAGTGGTTACAGGACATTTCTGTTTTCTATATTAAGCTCCAGATCTAGCCCCATTCATTTCTACTGAAGTCAGCAAACAGGCTCTAAGGTAATTGGGGTTGGTGCATTGTGGATAAGGGAAAAGCTTGAGCGTTTTTGGTTGTCACGAGCTTTAGCAATGGCTGAGTCATATCCAAAGGATCAGAGCCTAACCCATCAGTAGAGGAAGAATGAAAATGGACAACACAGATGGGACGTTATGGTCAGTACATAACTTCTTTTATTTATTTATTTTTTGATGAAAGTAGTCAGCTTCCAGATGGAACTGAGTCAGTTTTAAGTGTTTGAGATAGTATGAAATGAGTATTTCTTCTTTGCAGAATACAACTATGCTACATTTTTTGGAATTAAGCTTAAACTGATGTTCAGTGCATTTTATATGAACCTTGTTGAGTGATGTGGGAGCTTGGCATAATGGTTAAGGTGTTTACCTTACAAACACAAGGTGCAGGGTTTTATTCTCACATGGGGTAATTGGCTAGGCTTAAAATGGCCCACAAGGGCAGTTAGCTTAGTATTACTCTAGGAATCTATGATGTCGTTTCTAGTGTGTTCATTAAAGTTGTTCTCCAAATTGCTGTGGGTGGAGTAGGTTCATAGGTTGTGATATCACATTTGCAACTTAATGGCTGTCAAGAATCTTATTGCTCTTACCCTTTCAAGTGTTTTCTATGTACCATATAGTATCAGAGTTATCTGTAAGAATGTTATCAGTGTACTAATTCGAACTGCTTTTGGAAACTCATTCCAGACGAATGATGGAAGTGTAATGTATTTTTCCATTTTTTTTCTCAATTGTTTGTTTTCAACTTGAAGTTACTGTCAGTATTAGCTTTACCAGCTGTGTGCTCCAAGCACAGTTGAGTCAGGTCTAACATTACTGTAAAGACAGAGGTCACCAATGAGAGGTCTACTGAAAGTAATGAAAACGTCTGTACTTCATTGTGGCTCTTGTTGCTTCTATCCCACGATTTTCCTAATTACAGATCTCTTCCTTTCGTATTAATTTGGAAAGTACAAACACTGACCCTTGTCTAGAGATTGTGTCCAGGCCCCTCCACTTTCTGTGCTGGACCAGCAGGGAATCTCTGGACATTTAGGTACCTGGTTCTCCCAAGCTCAGTTGTTTCTTGTTACAAATAAGAAACCACCATGATGATTTTTTTGAAGATACAAGCAGCTCTAAATCTTTGGTGTAAAAAGTATTAAATACAGCATTGTATTTAATGATTAGGTAAATTAAAGAGGTCTGCAGAGGAACAATAACTTGCCTGATTTGTCTGGACCTACTTTAGAATATTGTGTACATAACTCTGTAAACGTTTGTAATTGTATTGACAACACACTGCTGAAAGCTGCATTTGTCCATGTATTAGATTCCCTAGATCTGTAATAATGTTATCAGTTTTAGGCCACCTTCAAAAATCTCTGCCCCCCCCCCCCCCCACACACACACACACACGCACACAATTTCACTGTGACTGCTGATTGACTAATCCCAAGGAGGGAAATCAGCAGTCAGGGTGAAGATTTCTTCAGTACGTTCTTGTCTTGAGATGCTATTTTAACATGCAGTTTATATACTGGGGGGGGATGTTTTATACAAATGCTAAGAACAAAAATTGTTTAACTTATAGTTAGTTTACCCCTTTTAGTGTCCTTCTGTACATTAGTGATATAACATGGGAGTATATGCTTTACAGTCTACCTACAAGTTTAACAAAGTCAGCAAAAGTCCAGTGTTTTTCAGCCACTTTGTCTTGCAAAACCACATTTCACAAATGAGATGAGCTGTGATGAGTCACAGCTTGAAGTTATGAGAAAGAGTAGTGGAAGCTAGGTTAAGGGAGGTGATGATTAGTGATCAGCAGTATGGTTTCATGCCAGGAAAGAGCACTACAGATGCAATATTTGCTCTGAGAGTGTTGTAGAAATACAGAGAAGGTCAGAAGGAGTTGCATTGTGTCTTTGTGGACTTAGAGAAAGCATATGACAGGGTGCCTAGAGAGGAGTTGTGGTATTGTATGAGGAAGTCGGGAGTGGCAGAGAAGTATGTAAGAGTGGTACAGGATATGTACAAGGGTAGTGTGACATTGGTGAGGACTGCGGTGGGAGTGACAGATACGTTTAAGGTGGAGGTGGGATTACATCAAGGATCAGCTCTGAGCCCTTTCTTATTTGCAGTGGTGATGGACAGGTTGACAGATGAGATTAGACAGGAGGCCCCGTGGACTATGATGTTTGCAGATGACATTGTGATATGTAGTGAGAGTAGGGACCAGGTTGAGGAGACCCTGGAGAGGTGGATATATGCTTTAGGGAGGAGAGGAATGAAGGTCAGCAGGGCTAAAACAGAATATATGTGTGTAAATGAGAGGGAGGGTAGAAGAATGGAGAGGATGCAGGGAGTAGAGTTGGTAAAGGTGGTTGAGTTTAAGTACTTGGGATCAGCAGTTCAGAGTAATGGTCAGTGTGGAAGAGAGGTGAAGAAAAGAGTACAGGTAGGGTGGAATGGGTGGAGAAGAGTGTCAGGAGTGATTTGTGACAGACTGGTACCAATAAGAGTGAAAGGGAAGGTCTACAAGAGGGTAGTGAGACCAGCTATGTTATATGGGTTGGAGACTGTAGCATTGACGAAAAGGCAGGAGTCAGAGCTGGATGTGGCAGAGTTAAAGGTGTTAAGATTTGCACCGTGTGTGACTAGGATGGATAGGATTAGGAATCAGTATATTAGAGGGTCAGCTCAGGTTGGACAGTTTGGAGACAAAGCAAGAGAGGCGAGATTGTGTTGGTTTGGACATGTGCTGAGGAGGGATGCTGGGTATATTGGGAAAAGGATGCTAAGGATGGAGCTGCCAGGTAAGAGGAAAAGAGGAAGGCCTAAGATAAGTTTTATGGATGCGGTGAGATAGGACATGCAGGCAGTTGGTGTGAAAGAGCATGATGCAGAGGACAGGAAGAAATGGAAACAGATGATCCACTGTGGCGACCCCCAATGGGAACAGCCGAAAGAAGATGATGATGAGATGATTTTTAATATTCCATTTATTAGCTAATTTCAGGGTTGCTGGTCTTTTTTCTGTTCATCTCTGTCTCCCAACAACAGACATTGGTTCAAGTCCAAGGTTCTGCTGATTCTTCTAGTGAACTCCTGTGCTTTTCTCTGTCCCCCGAGCATTTTCCTTTGGAACATTGGAAAAGGTTTTACTGACAAAGTCTCTCTGTGAACCTTACTGTCAGAAGAAGGTGAAGCAGAGTCCCCTTTTGCTTGCTGGCTCACTTTTAGTTGGATAAAATTTTTATTTCCCCCTTAACCTGTTCTACATGAAAAATTAATTTGATCCTTCAGGGGAAAAACACTTTGAAGATAACTGGATACAGCTGCTTGAATCTCACACCTGCCTCTCGACATTCCCTGATTGCTGGGATAAATTTGCTTCTATTCTGACTGGTGTACAGTGAATAATAATTTTATGTAAACACCCTGTTGCCTCAAATTTTTAATACTCTGCCCTTCTGCCGCAGTTTTATCGGGATTAACTCTTTCTGCTGGTATGATTGCTTGTTTACCATTCTAGGTCTTGGCTGCTTTCTCATGGCCAAGTTTGGAGCATATGCATGATTTGCCATTTTAATTAAATTCTACTGTGGAACACCAATCCAGTTGCTTATGTGTGCTTTTATAAAATTAATGCAGTCTGTTTTTTCCAGTTTCCCTGGTACAGCAGACAATCTCAAGGGCACGCTGTCTTCTAATTGAACTTTTTTTTTTTAACAGTTATTCTTGAGAAACCTCATATTCAGCCAGTTTTCTCTTCATGTCAGCCTCTGATTTTTTTTAGTTTTATCAGTTCATTTGAATGGCTAGTTAAAGCTTCTTCTATTTTTTCCAACCTTTTGTTGTTTGAATTCATGTACTCCTTCAGTTTTTATTTATTTTAATCACCTCTGAGCTTGAAGTTATTTTTATTTTTTTCACATTTGTTTACCAGCTGGCTCCGTGGTAGGATGAAACAACAGTCTTTATTAGTTATAAAAAAGTTTGCTCAAGGTAACCCAAAAGGTTTTACGTCACAGTAAGCTACCTTAAAAACTTGGTACTTCCTTATTGTACTGGTAGTACAGGTGAACCAATACCAAACATTTCAAGTGTGTTTTCAAAAAGCTTATATAAAACTAGCTGGTGTGTTTACACACTGTGTATAAATGCATCAAGTCAAAGCACACTTGGCCACGAAAAAACCTTTTCTTAAAAACAGCTGTACACATGTAAAAACCAAACAATATAAAAAGCTGGTGTATTTAAATAGTTCAGTACCTTTTCCTTGAGTAGTGCCAAGTTGAAGCACAGTTCCAGGTGTAAACTGTCAGCACACTGCCATGAAAGTTCCAATGGAGTGACTGAAAAAGCATCCACATTGAGTCAAACAGTCAAAATAACCACATGGTAGCAAATTCAAACAGGCAAGTTGCTTTTCAAAAGTTAATCCAGAAGAGATGCTTCTTTAAATTGTAGAACTTCTTTCACGTTGTAGAAACCAACAAGTAGATGAAACCAAACAGAAGAAAGTACTTGTAAAGCACTTTTCGTTCACTTCAGTAACTGAACTTCCTCAGACAAGTTTTTAATGATTTGTCACAGTTTAAAAAGAGCTCCTTTTGGTTAATTAACCTATCAGAGCTGGCAATTATTTAATGCATTCAGTAAATTTAAAGTTATAGTACATAAATTTCACAACAGTATCTCAAATATTAAAGGTTGTATCCTTAGGTTGCACTAGACCATATTAATGTGAATCAGAAATTAGTATACAAAGTTGTATTCCCACCAATAGTACCCAACATTCGTTCTCTATCTTTATTTAGTGGTACCTGTAAGACAAAGTTCAGGTTACAAAACCTATTATAGTATCCCAAAGTTGTGTAAAAAGTCCACTGTAAAAAACAGTCTTATTGGAATCTGCAAAACTAAACACAAGTAGAATAGTTTAACTTGTGTATACATATATACACTCAACTTTATTTACTAATATGAATGGGAAAACTGTGTTCAGTCCCTTTGTTGTCACATAGTGACAAAACACATAGTGACACCCAAAACACAGTATCAACCTCAAAGGAGATACAATACTCGAAGTTATGTGAACAGGAACTGAAACCATGTGTTTTAGTTACAAATAAGGAAAAAGATTTCACAATCTATAATTATACTTCATTTACTTTAGAACCGGAATTGGTTGACCTTTTGGCCAAGGGTTTCACTTTCATTCCTACCGATAGGTGCAACATTGTGGACCTCTTGGTGGACTTGAAACTTTTTACTAGGAAATTAAACCTTACTGTTTTATTTGGTAACTCTTCTTATAGCAATAACGAACTGAAAGTCACTAGTACTTACAACCCACCTATACATCCTTTTATTGGTTTGTTTGAAGTAATGTGTGAAAATGAAATCAGAAAGGTGGTCTGTAACTTCAACAAACAAAGGTGGACTAGCAATATTACTACTAAAGAAAGGGACTTATTTACATCCTTTTGTAAACTTCCCATTAGGGCTATGAAGCCAGACAAGGGAGGTGGCCTTGTTGTTATGCATAAGGCTCACTATGCTAAGAAGATGAATACTATTTTGGAAAAAGAGACATACGAAGAAGTTAGCATTAATGAGATGAATATTGCCTACAACAAGATTAAGATGTTCCTAAATGACTTGTTCATAGATGGACTAATTGACACTAAAATATTAAACTACCTAACCTTTCTTGTCCCAAGAGCACCACAAATTTTTGGAATACCTAAGATCCATAAAGACATACAGGACCCCCCACTTAGATCCTTAGTGGACGGTAGACAGTCAATTACTTACCCATGTTCAAAATTGGCAGACACAATTTTGACCAAATATGTACAAAAAGAGAACCAAATATGTAAGGATTCTTGGTCATTTTTAGAAGAAATTAATGGAATTAAATATGAGGAGGACTACAACTTTTTATCAATGGATGTCTGCGATTTATATTCCAGCATTCCTCATAACACTGGAGTGGAATGGGTAACCGAACACATGAGGTCTAAGGGAGCACCCGACAATGAAACCTTACTGGTTGAACAACTTTTAGACATCATTTTGCAAAACAACTATTTACAATTTGATGGTAAGGTATACTTACAAAAAAATCGGAGTAGCTATGGGGACACCTACAGGGGCTAGTTTTGCTAACCTGGTTATTGCATATTGGGACACTAATTTTGCCTTTAACCATGAGTACTTTAGAAAGGTAAAGGTTTACAAGAGATTTTTAGATGACATTTTTCTCCTATTCAAGGGTGACCAGAGAGAAGCGGAGAAAATTGTGGAATACCTTAACAACACAACCCCCTTTCTTAAATTTACATACAACTACCAAGAGTGTGGGATTAACTTTTTGGACATTGACCTGCGTAAAGATACAATGAATAGGAGGTATACTGCTAAGATCTATAGAAAGGCCACTTACTCAAACTCCTTTTTACATTTTTCTAGCGAACACCCACTATATCAGAAAAAATCCGTGGTTAAAGGCCAATTAGTGAGAGCAGCTAGGATGGTGACATCTGAGGAGGACTTTGAGCAGGAAATGGACCTTCTATTCCAAATGTTTACACGTAGGGGGTACCCTGGATACTTTTTGAAGGATATTTTTGAGGAAGTTATAAGAAAAAGAATTACAGGGACATATAGACCTATTCTTAATTGTCTCACATCATTTAATAACATCATGGGCAGTACAGTGGAATTACCTCCTGTAGATGGTGAACTTAATACATCCAATACTGGATGTACAAAAGTAAATTTAATAGGGGAAGGTAAGGTTAATTCAAGTAAATACCAGCTAGCATTTACTTTTACATACACACCTATAGCAAGTGACATACAAAGAGTGGTGAGTAAATGTTGGTACTACTTTTCTTTAAACAAGGAGATTTTTGACAAAATTGGGGAATATCCCTGTATTAGTTTCAGAAAAGGAAAAAATATTAAACAGCTTTTGGAAAAAAGGAATTATGACTACAATAACAAAGGACCCGGAGGCACACGTAGGTGTGGTAGCTGTAACCAATGCAAGTACATAGTTACTGGGAACTACTTTAAAATCTGGAGTGAGACATTTTTCACTAGGGGTACATAGAACTGTAACACTAAAAGCGTGGTCTACCTTGCAGAATGCCAATGTTGTCAAGCATTCTATGTGGGCAAAACCGACCGTAGGTTGCGGGACCGGATATATGAACACATATACGCCATTAGTAAAAAGAACACTAATAATGCACTAGCACAACATTGTGAATGAAGTGCAGGCCACTTCTTTAAATTCAGAATTATTTCACAGGTTGCAAGTACTATAGGGAACAAAAATGGAACTGATGTATGCTTAATAAAACTTTTGTTAGAAAAAAGTGAATTAAACTGGCAACTTAGGTTGAATGCGCACCAGGAACCTGGCTTAAATGACAGTTGCAGTATAGCTTGTATACTAAAAATTAAAAGTTTATATAGATAATGGGGCACATTTATATACGTTTACTTTTGGAGCTTCCATTAATTACTCACTATGTGACAACAAAGGGACTGAACACTGAGAGTACAGTTTTCCCATTCATATTAGTAAATAAAGTTGAGTGTATATATGTATACACAAGTTAAACTATTCTACTTGTGTTTAGTTTTGCAGATTCCAATAAGATTGTTTTTTACAGTGGACTTTTTACACAACTTTGGGATTTTGCACTTCATACTATAATAGGTTTTGTAACCTGAACTTTGTCTTACAGGTACCACTAAATAAAGATAGAGAACGAATGTTGGGTACTATTGGTGGGAATACAACTTTGTATACTAATTTCTGATTCACATTAATATGGTCTAGTGCAACCTAAGGATACAGCCTTTAATATTTGAGATACTGTTGTGAATTTTATGTACTGTAACTTTAAATTTAAAGAGTGCATTAAATAATTGCCAGCTCTGATAGGTTAATTAACCAAAAGGAGCTCTTTTTAAACTGTGACAAATCATTAAAAACTTGTCTGAGGAAGTTCAGTTACTGAAGTGAACGAAAAGCGCTTTAAAAGTACTTTCTTCTGTTTGGTTTCATCTACTTGTTGGTTTCTACAACGTGAAAGAAGTTCTACAATTTAAAGAAGCATCTCTGCTGGATTAACTTTTGAAAAGCAACTTGCCTCTTTGAATTTGCTACCATGTGGCTGGTTTGACTGTTTGACTCAATGTGGATGCTTTTTCAGTCAATCCATTGGAACTTTCATGGCAGTGTGCTGACAGTTTACACTTGGGGTAAGAAATAGACTTTTCTTTTCACCAGCGTTTTTGCTGGAAGAGCTTCAAGTGTACAAGTACTTTTTTTGTTTGGTTTCATCTACCTGTTGGTTGTTACAACGTGAAGGAAGTTCTACAACTTAAAGAAGCACCTTTGCTGGACTAACTTCTTAAAAGCAACTTGCCTTTTTGAATTTGCTACCATGTGGCTATTTTGACTGTTTGACTCAATGTGGATGCTTTTTCAGTCACTCCATTGGAACTTTCATGGCAGTGTGCTGACAGTTTACACCTGGAACTGTGCTTCAACTTGGCACTACTCAAGGAAAAGGTACTGAACTATTTAAATACGCCAGCTTTTTATATTGTTTGGTTTTTACATGTGTACAGCTGTTTTTAAGAAAAGTTTTTTTCGTCGCCAAGTGTGCTTTGACTTGATGGATTTATACACAGTGTGTAAACACACCAGCTAGTTTTATATAAGCTTTTTGAAAACACACTTGAAACGTTTGGTATTGGTTCACCTGTACTAACCAGTACAATAAGGAAGTACCAAGTTTTTAAGGTGGCTTACTATGACGTAAAACCTTTTGGGTTACCTTGAGCAAACTTTTTTATAACTAATAAAGACTGTTGTTTCATCCTACCACGGAGCCAGGTGGTTTTTGTTCATAGTTTGTGACGGTTATTGGTGGATTTCGACATTTGTTTACCAGGAAAGTCTGACTGGACAAAGTGTCCTTTTTCAGCGGAGGCCTGGAGCAAAAAGCTCCACATTTGTAAATAACAGTGCAATACATATAAAACATACAGATACAAATGTTGATTCAGTGTCCGATGCAAGCACAAAATGAAAAATACATGTCAATACATTTTGATGAACAGCTGCAGAATCCTTCACAGTCATTGTTTTCTCATTAACTTTTCTGCTTGATTTTCTTTCCGGTATTCCAAATTTCTTCTTTACTGCCACCCATGCCATGTATTTACTAATCAGTAACTGCATTTTATCAAAAAAAAATTTTTCAATGGCACTCCTTTTTCTCAGTTTCTGTTTTCACAGTGGGAGAGCTGAAGTTATGCTGTTCATTGTGCAGCCATCTTGGAATTCCCATAATAATATTTTTAGGTAGAATATAATACAACCCAGCATAATCCTCATTCCTTGCTGATAGCCCCTTACTGCCACAAACCTACCATTGCTATCTTTGTTCCTCTTTTGTCACAATTGAAGCTCCTTTAGCAATTAGTATAAACACTCTTCTTTACCTTTTTCCCCAACATTCTACCGAGTATCCATCCTGAAATCCCCATCCCTTGCCTATAGCCCCTTACTGCCACAAATCTACCATTGCTGTCTTTGTTCATCTTCTGTTACTATTGAAGGTCCTTCAGCAATTACTATAAACACTCTCCTTTACCCTTTTCCCCAATATTATACTGAGTATCCATCCTGAAATATGTTTACTATAGCCATTATGATATGATTATAAATGAATCAGTTTGTATTAGTAGTATACTTAAATATCTCACTATGAGAAGGTAATTTTAGTTTAACCAAAATCTTTTCAGGTAGAGTATTTTTAATGCCTTGTTATCTGTTTGATTTTCTAGCAACCAATTTTCTATGAAAAGACTGATATATTTGGGTTTATTTATGGTGTATTGTTTTACTTTGATGTGTTTTAAGGCAAGCTGTAGTAAGTTACGTCTTTAGTCTTGCTTGGCTCTATTAAGTTACTTGATTTTAAAGTGTATATTGTAATGTTAGTAAGGTTTTTTTATATACCTGTTATGTGCTGTTTTTAATGGTGGGTGCTCTTTAAAATTTACATGGATTGTGTTGGCTAATTGTTCTAATTAGCTTATGGATTGTTGTATTTAAGTTCACATTGCATTGGTTTCCAACCTTTGTCTGATGGAGAGACATTGTTCCCTCCGAAAGCGCTTACTTAATAAACCTGTGTTCTTAGTTTGAAGAGCCGGCTGTGATTATTTCATCATCCCTTGCTATTTTTGTGTTTTATCCAGTTTGTGGTTTGCTTTCTTGGAGTTCAAGTTGTGTTTAGCATGGTGAGTGGATCTGGAATGTCACCGCAAGGTTTGCTTTTTACCCAAGCGGAACAAAACAATGAACAAAATAATGACTTGGATAATGGCAATACGACTGTCGAGGCGAATACTGATGGTAACCTTACAGCTCTTATCCACCTCTTAATGAACTGAGTTGATAGTATCAGCCAACGTATGGACTCGTATGCTTTTTCTGGTATTACTGTAGCAGGTTCGAGTCCGCCTTTGCAGTTGCCAAGGCAACATAATCCACCAGAGCGCAGTTGCGCTACCGCAACTGAAGTTATTCCCGTTTGTTCTGTGAACAACATGGTTTCAGAGGTCCTTGGTTCAACGGGCATCCAAGCCGAGCAAAACACAGCTACACAAGGTGTTAACAACGCTGTACAAAGGAACAAGTCACATTTGGATAGCACGTCGGTTCCAACAATTAGCATGTTCTTGGGTAATACAAATTTTTTCAGTGATGGCGAAAGTAGTATGGATGGAGAGCCAAGGAAACAAGACGTTACAGTGAGTAGTATTACTAGCTTAATTAGCAGTTTTGATCAGAAACTTTTTAAATGCAAAAAGCTGCAATTGGAGGTTTCATATTTGCAGGAATGTCTTGATAAAAGACTGATTCCTAAAGGGCTTAGGCAATGGCATTACCCAGTTGGGCTTGTAGAAGGCTCACATTTTCATCAACAGTTGCTTGCCTTGTTCGATAAGCAAGGCTTTGAGTTCATTAACTTGCTTATCGCCCAATATAAACTTGAAATTGATTCACTGAAAAGTGATTTGGAACTTTAAGAGCACAACATCAAAACGGACCCTGATTTTATACGTTATAAATACGAGTATGTTCGCATCTTCACCAGTATTGAAGCCACCATGGTAAAGATGCTGAACATAAAAAAGAAAAAGATCATGAGGGATGTCCATGATTATTCTAAAAACAGTGCTTACCCTCGTCCACCATTATCAGTGCAGGTTGCTAGCAATAATGGAACTATTCATGAACTTGTTGCGAATATTGATGATGACACCCAACAGGGTTCAAACTGTTATTCCCAACCCTCAAACTGACGACGGCCAGCCTCCCCATCGTAGTGAGAGAATATTCAATAATAGTATTAACAATAGCACAAACAGGGGGCACATTAACTTACAAACAACACAACAACAACAAAAACAAAGTTACCCTGTTAATAATGGACTAAATGAGAATAATCAACAGGGTTTTCAGACGAACAGGAATGGTCAACAAACGAGGTCGAAAGTGGGCAGGAATCAAGGGAACACGAGGAACAGGAGAAACCAGCGCAGGAGATGACCCACCATCCTGTTATTCCCTGTATTATGGTCATTTCCGAAGAGGACTTCAAGGTTTACAATTGCACTCTCTTTGATGTTAGTCAAGATATTGTGGACTTTTTTTTAAAAGGTTTGTCCTTTGTCCCCGACTCGCACTTCGACCTGGTTAAAACAATTATCGACCTTAAACTTTTTGTTCGTAAGTTGAATTTGAGAATTTGCTTGGGTGACAGGTCCACTCTTACCAGTTCCTTAAAAGTCTCTAGTGTATTTAATCCACCATTGCATGAAACGTTATGCATTTTTGAAAAAATGTGCGAGTTTGATTTAAGAGCTTTGGCTCTGAATAAGCATGCTGATTTTAATAAACATAGTATTAACATCACTAGGAACCAACGAGAGTTTATCAATATGCTACGTGACTGTAATATAAGGGTTATGAAACCGGACAAGGTGGGGTGGGCTTGTGTTTATGGATTATTATATGTATGTTGAAAAAATGTTGAGCCTGCTTGATAATGATGCCTACGTTTTAGCTAGTATTGGTGAAGTTAATTCAGCTTATAATAGCATCAGGTATATCTTGGAAGATTTATTTTTAGAGGGGGTCACCAACATTGATTTGCATCGATATTGGAGCATCTTAGCCCCCAAGTTACCCGTGTTGTTCGGTTTGCCTAAGCTACACAAATCGACTGTTGATCCCCCATTCAGACCCATAGTGGATGGTCGTGGGTCCATCACCTATGCATGTGCAAAATACATTGACAGTATTTTGAGGCCACTGGTGGAACAAGAGACACAAATATGCAAGGATTCCTGGAGTTTCTTGCATTCAATTAACAACAGTTGCTTCAACAAAGATTTTTGGTTCCTCACAATTGATGTTAGGGACCTATATACAGTTATTCCACAAAACTTGGGTTTGGAATGGATTAGGGAGTTCCTAACATCAAGAGGAATCAAAAATGAGACTATACACTTGGTGGTGACCCTTTTAGAGATTGTACTTACTTACAACTTTATGGTCTTTGATGGTAAAATATATTTACAGAAGTCCAGAGTAGCAATGGGTTTACCCTGTGGAAGGAGCTTTGCCAGTTGCATCATGGCACATTGGGAAAGGACCTTATTATTCACCAATACTATGTTTTGTGATAATGTGGCCTGGTACACAAGGTACCAGGATGATTTGTTTTTAATTTGGAAGGGTTCACCATCATTGGTGACGTCATTTATTTCCAATATTTCTTCAATGACTCATTTTCTTGAGTTTACTTACAATTTACAGGAACACAGTATCAACTTTCTTGAGATACTTCTATTTAAGGACATTCCCAACTCTAGGTATGAGTGTTATATACAGGAAACCTACTTATTCCAATGACTTCCTCCATTTCACCAGTTGCCATCCCTTTCACCAGAAAAAAGCGGTTGTAAAGGGACAAATGGTTAGGGCAGCCAGGATGGTTTCTGATGATAATGACTTCATAGAGGAATGTGACCATCTAGCATCTATGTTTACCAACAGAGGCTATCCTCAGGGATTGATTGTAGATATTACATCTGACGTTATTAATAAATGACAAATGGGTTACTTTAAACCAATTTTGAGTAATTCCTTCAGGCAGAACCAACTAGATTCCGATAAGGGAATTGGCCCTAAACATTATTCAAATGACCAAACTTTTAGGACTAGTTTTTGTGTACCTTCAGTGTTGATCATTCTCAAATAAGAGATCTTATGAATAAAAATTGGACTCTGATTATTGAGGACAGGGCCCTGTATAATATGTTTGGAGCGAAACCTCGTATTGCATACAGGCATGGTCAAAACCTTAAATCTATACTTGAGGCTAAGCATCCCAACAAGCAGATTAGAAATGCAGGAATGGCCAGGTGTGGGACATGTAATCAGTGTAAACATGTTGGGGTGGGAACTAAAATTAAAATTAAAGACACAACCTATAGTATCAAGGGTAAATATAACTGTGACACTAAGGGTGTTGTCTATGTTGCTTGCTGTGATAAGTGCGCTGCTTTCTATATAAGGAAAATGGAGAGAAAATTGAAGCAGCGCATTTATGAGCATTATTATGCTATCAGCAAGAAAGATCCCACCAATGCCTTGGCCAAGCACTTCATGATAAACCCAGGCCACTCTTTTAAATTTAGTATCCTTTATCATGCAGACATTGATATAAGGGGTGGTCCGTGGCAAGTTCGCTTGGAAATGGAAGAACTTTTTTGGCAGTTAAGAACTGCCGCTTATATTTATCCTGGTATAAATTAATCAGTTTCTATTAGTAGTATACTTAAACATCTCACTATGAGAAGGTAATTTTAGTTTAACCAAAATGTTTTCAGGTAGAGTATTTTTAATGCCGTGTTATCTGTTTGATTTTCTAGCAACCAGGTTTCTATGAAAATACTGATATATTTGGGTTTATTTATGGTGTATTGTTTTACTTTGATTTGTTTTAAGGAAAGCTGTAGTAAGTTACATCTTTAGTCTTGCTTGGCTCTATTAAGTTACTTAATTTTAAAGTGTATATTGTAATGTTAGTAAGGTTTTTTATATACCTGTTATGTGCTGTTTTTAATGGTAGGTGCACTTTAAAATTTACGTGGATTGTGTTGGCTAATTGTTCTAATTAGCTTATGGATTGTTGTATTTAAGTCCACATTGCATTGGTTTCCAACCTTTGTCTGATGGAGAGACATTGTTCCCTCCGAAAGTGCTTACTTAATAAACCTGTGTTCTTAGTTTGAAGAGGCGGCTGTGATTATTTCATCATCCCTTGCTATTTTTGCGTTTTATCCATTATGATAAGATGCTATTCCTACCTCTTATATATGACAGCTTTTTTAAATGTATGTTTCTGTCTTTTGTGTTAAATGCTACAACTAATGTTTGGCAGTTTGGTCTCTTAGACAGTTGTTTCTTGTCACTTCCATTTGAACCTATGTCATGTTTTACAAGACTTTTAATTTAAAAAACAAAAAATGCACAACTTCAAATAATGTTTAACCCTCTAGATAGGAACAATTGTCCCAAATCAGCAGCTACACACACAGGTATAACTTAACCTAACATTAAGATTATCCATGCCTAAGATGCATGTTAGAGCCTGTGCTCCTACTTACACTAATTCTGTTTGTTCTTGTCTTATCTTCATTACCCGCCAAGATGTGAAAAACAGCTTATATACTTTCAGAAAGCATTAGCCTTTAGCTTTAAAAAATGTTCTGGCTTTTATTACATCCCCCTATAGTCAGCTTGTCTCCATGGAAGGCACAAGTCTGTAAACCTCGAAATTTACACTGAACATTTATTTGCCAGAGGAAAATATTTCATTACGTTCAGAGTCATCTTATTTACTTGCTTACACAAAAATAAATTAGATCCAAATCAAAGGCCTTATTTTAGACATTCACCTATACAAAAATGAGAGAGAACATATCGGTACATATATTGTCTGTGCACTTTTACACCCCATCTCCCACCTTAACAACTCAAGATTACATTATATTAACTTAGACATGCTTTTGTCCAACTTTCTACTCTTCTACATTGCTAACACCTACATTTCTTAAAACTAAAAAAGAAAAAAGGCACTTGTTTTCTTTAATATCTTTATTGCAGACAGCAATAACTGTAAATGCTTTGCTATGTAATGTGATTTATGTCATCAAATGTCCCATAGAAATACTGTTAAGAACAAATTTTTTTTTCTCCTTCCCTTCAGTGGTCCTTCCACATATGTATGACATGAAGTGGGGCATATGCTTTTCAGTCTCCCAGAAGTTTAATAATGTCAATAAAACAGGATTGATGCTTTATAGTCTCACATTTATTCACTAGTTGCAATGCTGCTGGTCATTTTGATGTTCATCTTAATTTCCTAACCCCAGACTCTGGTTTAAGTCTAAGGTACTCCTGATTTTTCTAGTCAGCTCCTGTGCTTTTTTTTTCTGTGTCTCATGCATTTTCCTTTGGAACATTGGTAAAGGTTTTACTGGCAAAGTCTGTCTATAAGTTTTATTATTGAAAAAACGAGAAGCAGAGTACCCTTCTGTTTCATATCTCAATTTTTGTTCGATGAACTTTTGCATTTCTTCCTTAGCTTGTTCTACATGAAAAAAATAAGTTTCATCCAGAAGGAAAAATATTCTGTAGATAGGTACAGCAACTTGAAACTTGCACTTCACTCTTGACATTCCCTGATTAAAAAAACTGTCTTTCGGCTTTTCCCAGTTAGGGATTGCCACAGCGGAACTCAGTCTGCTAATGATTGGCAATGCATTTTTACTGTGTCAGGTTGCCAGCCTGGTGCCCAACCTTCAAGGAAGGCACAACCACACACACACACACACACACACACACACACACACACACACGCACCTACATGCATGTCTTTAAATTCATTCGACTGTGGGGAGTACATGCAGACTCCACACAGATGGTGCTCCAGCCAAGAGTCAAACCGGAGAACCTCTTGCTGTGAGTTGACAACGCTAAGCGCTGCACCACCGCGGCCTCTTGCTGGCTTAAATTTGCTTCTCTTCTGCCAGATGTGCAGTCAGTAATCATTTTCCACAAGTACTCTACTGTTTCCATTTTTTTTAATACTTTGGCTTTTTGCCACAGTTTTGTCAGAATCAACTCTTTGTGCTGGTAGGATTGCATCTTTACTATTAGAGGTCTTGCCTGCTTTTTTTCTTTTCTTTTTTTAAGAAAAAGATTATTAATTTTACATATTTAAATACATACACAGAAGGGAAGAAATTCAACATCACATACTGTTGTGCAATGTTAGGAATACACTGAAACATCAAGGTAATCTTGTACAAATTAATACAGTAATTGTCTTAGTATTTCAATAGCAACATTTTATGGCTATCCCAACCAGTAAAAGTCTTAGTATGATTTATAGATCTTATTCTGATCAATTCTTTCTCAGTTTTACCAAGTATTGCTGCTAAATTTTAAAAAATATTTGAATGTAGAACACAGTTTGATTTCCAATCTTTTGTAATAACTTTCCTAGCTACTACCAGGAGACTCTAGAACATTTTTTGTTTGGCTTTTGCAGATTAAGGAAGTGGAACATTAATTAGGATTATTGATGTAGTTAAAGAACAATTAGCAGACCATAACCCCTTAAGCATACTTGTCTCTTCTCAATATATATTTATACATTTAATTTTTCGAAGTCCATAAACACAAGTGGCCAATTGGCTTTTATATCTTTACTACATCTCCAACAAACTGAAGAAGTAATTTTACTAAACTTAGTGATTTTATAGGTACTAACAAACATTCTTTGTCTATATTTCCACATAAAAAACTTTCCAGTATAAACTTGAAGTTTGACTGACTGATTCATGTTAGTCTTGGCTGCTTTTTAATGGTCAGGTTTGGATCATACACACAATATGCCCTTTCAGTTAAATCCTGCTGTGGAATACCAGTCCAGTCACATATCTGTGATCTCATAAAATTAATACAATTTTTCCTTTCTCTGGCACAGCAAAAAATTTCACTTTTTCCCCACATGCTCTGTCCTCTAAAGCTACCATTTGTTGAAACACCTCTTCTTGAGCAGTCCCTTACTCAGCTAGCTGCTTCTTCTTCACTTAAGCCTCTGATTTTTGCACTTTTGTCAGTTCATCTGAATAACTGTTTAAAGCTTCTTCCATCTTTCCAGACATTTATCATTTGAGCTGATATACTCCTTCACTGTTTTGTTTATTTTAATGAGTACATTTATCTTTTCCTCTAGATTACTGGAAGTCATATCATGTACCAAAGCTGGGGATTGAACTGCTTTTTGTAGAACAGCTGCAGGATTCTTCCCAGTCAGTGCTTTCTCTTAACATTTTCTAGTTGATTTCCTTGCAGGCTAAGTTTCTTCTTTGCTGGCATCCAGGCTGTGTACTTACAAGCCAGTAACTGAATTTACTAAAACCTGCATTGTTTCTGGCCCTTACATCTCAGTTTCTTTTTTTCACACTGGGAGAGCTGAAGTCAAGCCATTTATCAGTGTGCAGCCATCTTGGGAGTCTTCTACATAATCTGCTCTTAATAAATCCATACGAATATAACTCAGCAAGACGTAAGTCAACCATGTCTTTCTGAATTAATTTCTTTATAAGTCCATACCCCTACATAAAGTACGCATGATGCTAATTGACATATCTTTATCCAGGTCAGGTGTGAGCCCCACACAACACACAGCACACAAGCTCACGCACACAGCCACACATATCCTTCTGTTTATTTAGAGTTATTGATGAGAGTTTGATGAGATTATCAGTTTAATTAATCATTTCTTAGTTTTATACAAGAGACCACCTGGGTTGTTGTCAGGGGACTACGTAATTTTTAAAGTTAGCAAAAGCTGTTTTGAGTACATGTTCAGTAATATAAGATACTTTGTTCTGATAGGATTCGTGTTTATTTTGGGAGGGTTTAGTACAAAATTTATCTGCTAGAACACTGTTTAGCCAGTGGTTTGGCAGTCATTATAGTGATATTTCTCTAAGGAATTCTGCATTTATGATTTTTTCCCTTGAGTTTTCTGTTACCCGTAACCCTATTAATTTCTTGGTTAGGTCTGGATGATATGGTAATTCTAGCAAGCATCTTTTGAATTTTGTTTAACCTAGAATTCTGTAAGATAGTGCACTCTATGAATACCAGATGAAAAACAAGTTATCATCTGGCAAAAATACTGTGAGAGTAAAAGATTTGGGACACATGTAAAGAATTGGTTGAATTACCTGTGTAGCAGGGGGTCAAAAATAGGGATCCAACAAGAAGGCTAACAAGACTGCAGGACAAATGTAACTTGTTAAAGTACAAATTAAATAACAAAGAATATTATCCTTTTTTACTTAATGAAGAATGATGCTTCAAGATGTGCAAAGTACTTGTTTATTCTATAAAAAGTTCTGAAACTGCCTGTCAGTTTTTTTTTAGAACAGCCCCAAAAAACATGAAAAAGCTTGCATATTTTTTTGTTAATTTCATACATGTAGAACTCTAACATTATTTGTGATCCTTGCTTAGAGCTTCATGTGAACATTTTATCAATATTAATTTTAAAACAAAGACCCACCTGACCTACGAATTTGTCTTTTAACCTTGTAACATTCAGTGCTAGTACACCCTGTTTCACAGACATCCTCATCCCCCGGTCTGAGAAGGCCAGAGCATACTGCTGATTAATCTGGTTTCCACATATACCTGGCACATTTTCATTAAATTTGACACTAGAGACTTCAAGCATAACCTAACATAACATCCCTTAACTCCTTCAGCACTTAACTTTGTCTTCAATTATCTGTCAGTACACTACAGTTTTCTGATACAGAGAGAATGCAACTGTGAGACGTTTGAAAATATAAGGTTACTTTGTATTTGTGTCTTTCGGCTTTTCCCGGTTAGGGGTTGCCACAGTGGAACTCCGGCCCACTAATGATTGGCAGTTGATTTTTACGTACTGGCTTGCCAGGCCTGACGCACAACCTTCAATGAAGGTATGCCCATTCACGCACGTCTCCACGCAGCAGACGCTGTAGCTGAGAATTGAACCGAAAATATAAGGATACTACGTGTATGAAAATCTCTTGCATGATTATGGATCTGTTTTTTCAGCTTTCCTTTCACATAAACATATCATAAACACTGTATTTGATTCACTTGTGAAGAACTACAAGCTAATATGTGTTTAATGAAGAATATCATACAACATATTTTTCTATACAGTCCCATATATGACAGTGTGTCACTTAACACACACAGTTATATTTTGTTTTTTTTATTTGATAAAGTATGCTTAGCATCATATTATTCATCATCTGCAGTAATTTAGTCATTATTAGATACTTTTGCAAGTGGCATTGTGTGTGCAGATGAGATTAAGCATTTTGTAATTACAGTCTTTAGAACAGAAAATATTAAAACAATTAAAAGAAAAATACTGATTATTGTAATGATACCTTCTAATATACTAATTCCTAGGTTACCAAATGCACTGCCCGGCCATCCAAAAGTGTCCATTGTTGAGCTGTGCTGTTCAGTTCCTTGGCCTTCTGCTTCATGAAATTGACCAACTTTTTTTGCTCATTATGAGTCACTAATACAAGAACGACAACGACTTCCTATGAGGGCACATGACCCCCCCCCCCCCCCCCCGGCAGCTAGCATTATGTCAAGTGCCAGCCGATTTTGTAGTACTAGTACCACAATTTTAATTTTAGTCAATTTTTGATTTGCCATCCTTACGTCATGTGAAGTATGATTTGCTGCCTCCTGAAGAATTTGAGCAAGCATGGTGATTTTGAGCATTGTCCTTTGCACCACATACCCAGGATTAAAGACTGAAAATACTTGCTTTGCCCAGTGAATTGCCCATTTATTTTTCTTGCTGCCTGCTGGAGGGTTTTTGAAATGTTGAAAAGCAGGAGTGATATAAAGCCCACAAAACAACATCCAGACCAGTCTATAGGCAACCAGGGGTAGGCACAATCACCGTAAATATAGTAACGATTGTGTAGCATACGCATGCCATCCCCCCGGTGATCACTTTTTAAGTATAAAGAGTTCAACATACTTTTATGTCTAGTGTCATTGCATCTATTGGTTCTCACTGGTACAGTCCCATTTTTGGCATAAAATGCATTTCCACTATTTATTGTTGCAAGCTGAAGTGACACAGCCTTTGAAAAGTCATTATGCCAAGTTAGATTAGCATCACTAAGTTCCTTTTTAAATGTCACGTGCGATACAGGGATAAAATCATGAAAATCCCTGCCTTAGAACGATGAGGTATATGTGAACACACCAGCAGTTTGTCACCTTTAAGTCCACAGCATACTGCTGATGAACCAACAGGAAACTTTTTTGTACCAGTTTGTAAGAGGAAACAGCAACAAAAGCAAAATAGAAATATCTGCTGCCACTGGATTCATCATGGACTACCATCTGAGTTGATTTTTCTCTTTTAATCCTTCACTGAGGTAGATAGTTTGTCCTGTGTCTGGGGTCCCACCATGACACATTTTTCTACAATGCAATGAATGAATCCAAGTTGGTAATCCTGCACAGCGAACTGCAGTACAAGTAGTGAGCAGTGCTTGAAAAGGACCTTTTCACTTTGGATTTCAGCAGTTTTTTTTTTGTTTTTTTTTTTGCCAAGTTTTAACATAAACCCAGTTACAGAGCCACAGTTGCTGACAGAGCTGGTCAGGAGGAAGAGGAAGAACTTTTCTTGCAGTTTTGTGGTGCTGCTGCAAGGAATGAATAAGTTTGTGCAGCAAGACAATATAACATCATCAGTCAGTTTTTTATTTGACACAGGGGGTAGCTAGAAGGGCCATGGGTCTCCCCATTAATACCTCATAGGGACTCAGTCTCCTTGTAGCATGTAATGTACTCATACTCCTTAATGCTAAGGGAAGTGCCTCTGGCCATTTAAAATTTAGGTCAGAGCAGATTTTTGCCACCTTGTTCTTAAGGGTTCTATTATTTCTTTTTAATAATCCAGATGACTGCGGATGTTTGGGACAGTGAAAACTCAGCCTATTATTAAAGATTTTACATAGTGCAAGGTACACCAAACTTTGAAATACATTTACAAATAATTTTTTTAATAACTGTCACAGAGTCTGCTTTATTGCATGGGTAAGTTTCCACCCATGCAAAAAACAAAACAAAATAAACATGCAGACCAGTACTAAAACATCACAGATAAAGTGGATAAATGGTGCTATCGCAAACCATTAATCAAAAACAGAGCACCACTCGATCAGTATGGATGTAGACAACCGTTTATTCAGTGTTCAAGCACCAGAGCAAGTCAAAACTTTTTGACTTGCTCTGGTGCTTGAACATTGAATACGGTTGTCTACATCCATACTGATCAAGTGGTGCTCTGTTTTTCAGTACTAAAACATAGTGATCCAAGCATACTGCACAATTAACATACTGAAGTATTAAAGAAGAGGCATGAGGAGCATACCAACTTCAGGTAATTTGATTAATTTGATTAAATAATGCTGTCTTACCTGCACGGACTGGTGAATGATATGCCTTAACCAGGAAAGGTAGCAAGGTGGCAGGTGCCACCAGACAGCTGCAGGGGTTAGTACTTTGCGTTGTGGCCGCATCAGCCTCAGTTCGAATCCGAGTCATGGCACCAAATGTTAAAGTAGAAATTAATTAACAAAGAATTTTACCTTTATGACTTAGTCGAGAATGATGCTTGTGCAGTAAGCAAAATACACAACTTGTTCAGACCCACAACTAAATTTGCCACCTGTCACTACTTAAATATGGTCTTTCCAATACATTATTGATGTTGTACCTCCTTTTACATGTAAACCCAGGGTTTTGAAGACATAACTGTTGTGTTGTCAGCTCTTTTCCCATCACCAGGCCATGTGGTAGCTGTCACCATTGTGTCTATTTTGACAGCAATTATACTGGTGGACTTCATGATAAAATATTAAGATATACTGAGGGTGACATTTAGTTGTGGGGTCTGAATGAGTTGTGTATTTTGCTTACTGCACCTGCTGCCAAGCATTTTATATAGGGAAAACTAACAGTGCTCTCAACTGGAGAATTTACCAGCACTTGTATAGTCTGCAGTGTTCAGACAACAGAAGTGCTTTGGCAAGACATGCTACACAGTGTAGATGTTTCAAGAAGTTTCTCTTTTTGGTTTTAGAGCAAGTGTCTTCCATAGTTTATTCAGGGGACTGGAAGAACTTTTTGTTACATCAGGAGATGCTTTGGCAGTTTAGACTTGATGTAATTGGCTTTCCTGGGCTGAATGATGATATCTCAATTATTAGTGAACTTAAGAGAAGGACCAGTGTACTGTGAAACTAATTCTGTTGCCCGGGTTTTACAGATTTCTTTGACCAGTTTATGTATATATAACAGTATGTTTTTAAGTAATTAATTTCCTGCTTCAGTTTCTAAGCAACTCATTTTCTGCTTAGTTAAATTTTTAACCTGATTGGTTTTAGTGGTGGTGTTTTACATGTAATTGGTTATTTAAATGTTTGCAGTCTAGCACACACTTGTTCTGAGGATGTCTATTCAGCTATAGATGAAAGCGCTTAACATTGTGTAGTTTATTACGTGGCTTGTCAATTTGTGAACGTTTTTAATATTAAAGTTCATTGTTTGGTCCACGAGCTGATTCTGTGATTATTAGCTACATTTTTGGTTTGGTCGCCAGCTCAGCTTTTTTTTTTTTTATTTTTATTGCTGCTTTACAAATATGCACTTTAAAACAAAGACAACCTGGTCTAAGACTTTATCTTTTAACCTTGTAACATCTAGTGCCAGTGAATACATCTCACACACATCCTCGCAAAGACTCATCACCTGGCTGAAGCGTACTGCTGATTAATCTGGTTTCCATAGATACCTGGCACATTTTCATTAACTGTCTGACACTAGACTCTTCAAGCATAACATAAAGATCCCTTAACTCCTTCAGCACTTACTTTGCCTTCAGCTGTCAGTACCCTACATTTTGCTAACAGAGATAATGCAATTGTAAGACACTTGAATATATAAGGCTACTACTTGTATGAAAATCTCTCTTGCATAATTATGCATCTGTTTTTCACCTCTCCTTTGACATAAACTTATAAACAATTTATTTGTTCATTTGTAAAGAAATGACAAGCTAATATGTGTTGAGTGAAAAATAATCATGAGACATAATATTTTTATGTAACACTGGTTAACAATCCTATAAGGGTGAGTGATCTAAGGCATGCTACTATTCTTGATAAGCAACAGAATATGAAGATGCTTTCTAATATCATGGCAAGCACAAGAAAAAAATATTTGCATAGAAAAATATTTCCTTTACCTTGTACTGCACACCAATACAGGCATAAAACAATGACCTTAAATTACTGATTAAGAAGCATTTATCATGAAGAGAAGAATGAGAGCCTGTTAGTATGGAAGGAGATGTGTACCTCACTGGATTGCTTGTTTCTGACTGGCAGCACTTCTCTCCATTAGGGTGAATGCAGGTACTGAGTTAGAAGCTCTAGGGTGCATAGTACATAATTAACATGACTTACTGGATCTGTTAAAACTAGATCAAACAGTCAACACTGGGAATAAAATCACTGTTTGCAATAACAACAAAAGCATGTCTGCAGAGGTGCAAACTGCCCTGCACCCACAACATCTTCTGTCTTTCTAAATATGCCAACTCTGAGATCATTCATCTTTTGAGAGAAAGGGAAAACTTCCTTACCCTTAAAAGCTCTGCAATCTCAAAAACAGTAAATGTCCAATGTGTGGCTAACTGCTTTGGCAATGCCATGTTTTCCAAATCTGCATCAGTGTAACTTGTTTGTCAGCTGCAGTTGTGACTAAACTGCTCAGTTAAAATCATGTATTCAAAATCTTTTATTTTCAGACTTTCCCCAAATTCATAAATAGAGAGAACTGAAACAAACAAAAAAAAAAAAAACAGCAGGAAATGTATTAATGTGGAACCTTGCATTTAGTAATGATTCTTTTTCCTTTATGTAACAGGTAACCTTCAAACTTTCTTCTAATTAGATTTGCACAGTCATTGAAAACTTATTTATGGTCATAAAACACATACATGACATTACCAGTATTTTCTATTTTTATAAAGTCTTTTTTAATTATTTTTATAAATATATTTAAATTAATTCAGTCGTGATTTGTAAATAGCTCCAAACGGATTAGACATACTTTCTCTTTTCAATCAAATATATTGTTTCTTTTTGTAGTCTATGCAGTTTCCACCAGCCTGTGATTCCTAAATACAAGAGATGATATAAGGCACTCCTTTCCTTTTTTTTACAGAATCACTTCTATGTTAAGATAATAAATGATGTGATGTTGTCCTATCTCGCCTTCATTCTTAGCAGGTTGGGTTCGGAGTCGATCCTCTGTTTTGACTCAGCCCTATACAATAGCTTGAGGTCTTCTACTAGCTCGTGGCTAAAACCCTATCCTTTCATGCACTAGCAGAGCTCCCCAGATCTCGTTTGCTGCTAAACAAGATCGGGTGCTCTTCCTACTGGCTCTGGCTAAGTAGATTTTTCCTCTTCATATTTTTGAAAAATTGTTAGCTATTTCTTACTGGTTAATATTTACTAAGTGAATTGTGTGTGCTTTCATTTTTTCTTCTGAGTTGTCATTGCTGTTGTCCGTCATCGTTCTTGTAAGGCCTTTCTTCCCCTATCCCGGCTTTAAACTTAATTCTTAAAAGCACATTTAAATTAGAGGGACTTTCCCTTTGTGTTTTTGGAGTTATCGTTGTTCTTATTGTTAATATAAAAAAAAAAATAGTAGAGTGTTTGTGTGTGTGTGTGTGTGTGTGTGTGTGTGTGTGTGTGTGTGTGTGTGTATATATATATATATATATATATATATTATATATATATATATATATATATCTAGTTATAGTTTTATTTTCTATAGTTTGTTAGCTGTTTTCCTGTTGTTGCTGACTAGTACAATGTCTTCAAAGGATTCTAAGGAAGCCAAACCCTCTGGGTTTAGAAAACGTGTCAAGTGTAGTCAAAATATTTCTATTTCTGACAGACATACCATTTGCGTGTACTGTCTTGGAGCGGTTCGCCTCCAAGAGTCCTGTGCCAACTGTCACTCTTTTAGCCCCAGGGTGTTATTAGAAAGAAAAAACAAACTCATACTGAGAGGCTTGTTGAAGACCCCTTTTTATTGAAGCAATCAAAGATGGTCAGGGTTCTTCAAAGTTGGGTCAATCCCCTTCTTCAAAGTCTGACATGTCTTGGAAAAGCTACTCGTCTTCAAGTGCTCAGTCGGGGCCATCAAAAAAATTATCAAAAGTTTCATCTTCGGATTCAAAGGCTGTCAGGCCTGAGAAACCTTTTACCTCTGCTCCTTCAACTTCAGTGCTGTCGGAATTTCATTTGCGGAGCTAGTCCCCTGAATTGGGACCAGTATCTCCCACTCTAAGGTCTCCATTGTTGCAGTCCTATAAATCTCCTGCTCCCTCCATTCGATCTTCCAGGAGCCTGTCCAATGACATTGTGGATTGTATGGTGCAGAGGCTGTTAAGGACATCAACGCTTACCAAAGTGTTGTCAGATCCAACCCAGAGGACTTTGGAACCAACCAAATCTTACCCTTTCACTATCGACTCCTCCTCTGATCTGATCTCGGACCTCTGAGCCAGAATGTCCAGAACTAATTGTAGTGGAACTGAGACATATCACAGGATCTTAAAATCCGACTATTGCTGCGACGTCCTCTGTTCCATCCAAACTTGAGGAGTGTAGGAGCCGATGCTCTTCAGTTGGGTCTGGGGACGAGAGTCTGATTGGGCAGTTATCAGATCTGAACTTGCCACTTGGGGCATCAGCTCGGGTAAGCTTGGCTCCTACCTCAGCCTTGGAGCCGACCCCTTGGTTCCGGGAATTCCCTCAGGTTCTTTGGAGCTGAGAGTTTCCTTGGACCAGGGGCAGGGGCTTTCAAGGTGGTGAGGGTGCTGTCTCCACAGACAGATCCACTCTCGGGTTGGGACATTCTTCCCCCAAAGGCACCGGTGTCTCGGTACCACTACATCCAAAGAGACTTGGAGACCCAAGGCCTCAGGATGCCCCATTGGGTGACCCCCTCTCTTCTGAAACCTCTCCAGAATTCCCTTCTGAGGAGGTCCCTTGGAAGAGGCTATGTAAGAGGAAGCATTTAGACTCCCCAGAGGAGTCCATCACATTGGATACAGACCTTAATGATTCGAAAGCCTTCTGAGGATGTTTCCTTCGAGGACATCCTGGAAATACTAAAACAGAGAGAGGTGGTTGGAAGTCCATCAGTCCTTCTGAGGCAGAGTCTGTATACCTGAAAGCCTTTGGGTCTTGCCTTTCCACCACGTGGGTGTCTTCGCCTTTCAAAGAACTGATGGACCTAGTTTGTTGAAAGGTGTAGAAGTCTCCAGATTTAGTGGAACCTGTTCCTCTGAGGCCAAATAAATTCATCACATCACCAATGGACAAAAATTTTCTAACCAGAGGAGTCCCAATAGATGCTATGGTGGTGGCGGCAGCCACCAAGAAAGAACTCTCAAAGATGTCCTCTTCTGTCCGTCCGCCGAACAAAGAGTCTCATACAATGGACAGATACGGAAAGTGTATCTTTTCTTCAGTGACTTTTGCACTTAGATCGCCGACTTATCTGGCTCATTTTACTAGACTTCAGAGAGATCTGAAAGCACTAGTAGCTGAAGGGGTATCAGAGAAGGTTTCCTCTCAGCTCTCCACCTTAAACTCAGTGGTCATCTGCTCCATGAGACTCATTTCTTATGCAGCGGATGAAGTGAGCAGAGCAGCGGCTTCATGGCTCGTCTTTGGGCCAAAAGTCAAAGACATAGTAACCAGGTGGGAACAAGAAGTAAAGACTCTCTCTGCCGTAAGAGCCCGTTTCTCCCTTCCTACCAAACCTTATCCAAAGGGTCAAAAAGGAGGAAAAATGTGGTTACGAAAATCTCAGAGAGCTTTCCAGGACATGCATGTTGATTCTTCCCCCAGGGGCAGAGGGGAAAGTAATAATGGAAGATGCCAACCATGCTTCAAAGGGGGCCACAAAATCAGGGAGACAGGGAATCATTCCTTGGTAAGCCATTTCAGCGCTCCTGAAAGGAGACCACCTGTCCATCTCTGGAGGCAGTCAGGGGCCGATTATCTTTGTACCCAGAAACCTGGCTAACATTAACAAAAGACATGTGGGTACAAAGCATCATATCCAGAGGTTATTCCAGATCCTTTTCTCTCCCCATCCCAAGCATAAAAAACATCCCAGACATTCCACCCAGTCAAAGGAAATGGGCAACTCTAAAAATACAAAAGTTGCTAGACAAAAGAGTCATCCAAACAGTCCCCGCAGGCGAAGTAGGATCTGGAACTTATTCAGGGTTCTTTTTAGTTCCAAAGAAAACGGGACTGAAGACGCATCCTGGATCTCAGCAAATTAAATCAGTAAGAAAGTCAAAGTTCCAGATGGTAACACTGCAGTCAGTACTCCCTTTTTTGGGACAAGAAGATTGGATGTGCTGTATAGACCGCCAGGATGCATACTACCACATAGAAATGGACAGGTGATCCAGGAGCCATTTGCCCTTTTGGCTGGG
The DNA here is from genome assembly GCF_019279795.1 of Protopterus annectens. NCBI lineage: Eukaryota > Metazoa > Chordata > Ceratodontiformes > Protopteridae > Protopterus > Protopterus annectens. Next base: position 629,459,403 of record NC_056749.1, read on the forward strand.
AGCCAGTCAGTGCCAGTTTCAAGCTTTGCTCTCTGGCCTCACTATGGCCCCCAGAGTGTTCAAGTGTATGGCAGTAGTTGCAGCTCACTTGAGACGCCTAGGATTCAGAGTCTTTCCATACCTTGACGACTGGCTCCTAACCGCCATCACCAAGCATCTACTATCGAAAGTGAGAGACACCACCTTGCATCTCTGCCCTCACCTAGGAATCACAGTAAACTACAAAAAATCAGCCTTGTTGCAATCTCAGCTTATCGTGTTTATAGGAGCAGATCTAGATGCAACAAAAATGATGGCCAAACTTCCTTCTGAAAGGGTTCAATCTCTACAACGTCAAGTCCTAAACCTACTTTCCAAGAAAAAAGTACATGCAATAACAGTCCTGAAAGTTTTGGGAACCATGGCAGCAACAATAACCCTGTTTCCATTAGCACGTTTGCACATGAGAATTCTACAGTGGCTACTGTTCACTCAGTGGTCCATGCAGGAACTACCCATGTCCCACCAAATTTTGATAATGGAATCTTGCAAGAAAGACCTTCATTGGTGGCTTTACTCCACTCATGTGATATTAGGTCGACCCTTTGTACTTCCCCAGCCATTAGCTACAGTGACCATGCACACTTCTCAGATAGGGTGCAGGGACATTATCTGGGCAGGACACTCCAAGGCACTTGGCAGGATCACAATTCCCATTTGCACATCAGTGTCCTAGAGATGAGAGTGGTGCTTTCAGCATTGTAAGCATTCCAGGACTCTCTTCCGCTAGGAACTATTGCAATACAGACAGACAACATGTCAGCTGTGTGGTACATAAACAAGGAAGAACCAGTTCTTACCCCCTTTTGTCAGGAGGCTGTGAGATTATGGCAGTGGGCAATGTCCTCCCAACACTTTTTGGTAGCAAAGCACATCTCGGGGAAATCCAGCGTGATAGCAAACATACTCAGCAGAGCTATTTTAATGCCTCATGAGTGGTCCATACAGGAAGTGGCGGAAAAGACTTTCCACAAATGGGGCTTGCCTTGCTGTGACCTTTTTGCCACATCCATAAACACCTAATGCAGCATTTACTTTGCCCTGATTCCACCCCACCCCCCTCGGGGCGTCACCAAGGGATGCACTTGTCCACGATTGGCCCTCGGTTCTCCTCGGTGCCTTTCCTACCTTTCCATTGATACCCAGAGTTCTTCAGCAAGCCAGTCGCTTGGAAAGGAACTTGATACTCATTGCCCCATACAAGCCTCGGCAAATTTAGTTCTCCTTCCTGTGACCTCATCTTCAGGAGGCCTCATCTCCAGGAGAAGTCATGGATTCTGGACCTAGTTCTAGACCTCCTGACTCATGCATCAAGGACACTCCACCCCTTCCTTCAAATCCTCAGATGGACAGCTTGGCTGCTCTGTTTCCAACTATAGCCAGGCTACCTAACCTTTCTCTGTCAGTAAAACATATCCTGATCTTGTCTCATAAGGCTTCGACGAGAAAGTTATACAGAAGCAAATGGAAAAGATTTTCTTCATGGGTCTTCAATAATCACATAGATCCCTTCTCTGCCCCAATAGCTTCCATTCTTGAATTTTTAGCAAAGCTGTTTAATGAAGGCACACCTGCAGCTACTATTCGCGTTCAGTTAGCAGCTATGTCTAATTTCCATTTAGGTGAATCAGGCGCCAATGTGATGTCCCACAGACTTTGCAAAGCCTTTCTTAAAGGTACTCTTTACTAAGACCACCTATTAAAGCCTCTCCAGCACCATGGGACTTGAATTTTGTCCTGTCCAGTTTGATTCTTCCCCCTTTCAAGCCTGTGTTATCCTGCAATCTGAAGTATTTGACTTTGAAAATGATTCTTTTGATAGCTATTTCTTCTGCTAGAAGAGTTTCAGAACTGCTATCATTGTCAATAACCCCCCACATGCTTTTCCACAAAGACAGCATATCCCTACGAATAAACCCATTCTTTCTACCCAAAGTATGCTCCCAACTGTGAGAATAAGGTAGAATCTATGTTGCACCAACTGGATGTACATAGACAATTACGTTTCTACTTACATAGGACAAAAGACTGCAGAAAATCTGACCAATTATTTGTATACTTTTCAGACTCCAAGAAAGGTGCTCCTGTGTCTAAAGTCACATTTTCAAAATGGCTGTCTGATTGTATAACCTTTGCTTACCATTCTTAAAACAAAGAACTTTACCATAAAGTAAAAGGTCATGCTAAAAGACCCATTGCAACCTATTCTGCCTTTTGGGCGAGACTACCTATTGATACCATTTGTGCTGCATCAACATGGGCAAGGCCTCATACCTTTATCAGTCATTACAAAGTTGATTTGGCCTCCAGCAACAGGGCCTCCTTTGGGTTCAATGTTCTCAAGAATATTCTCTGTTGAGCCACCCAAGAAAGATGATGCTAGGGACACTGTCCTAACCTGCCAAGAATGAAGGTGAGATAGGACAACATCACATAAAGAAGTTATGTACTCACCATAATGTTCCATGTGTGTTGTCCATCTTGCCTTCGTTCTTACATCCCACCCTCCTTCCCCCAACCCCTTGCTCCTGGAAGACCGAGCTGATGCAGTTTGGCTATTAATGTTCTCTGACCTTCTTGATTGCTCTGAGTGACTTTTATTTAGTACCTTATTTATATCTCCAAACAAGATCTGGGGAGCTGCCCTAGTGCATGATGGGATAGGATTTTATAGCATAGTCTCAAAAGCGGTCTGGCTCAGCTCCGAAGAGCTCCCCGGAACTGAAAAACAAGTCATCAAATCTGGAGAAGCCTCCGGAACAGAGGACAGCTGCTCCGAGGCGGAAGTAGGATCCAAACTCATCTGCGCCGATGCCCAGAGAGGCAGAGTCTGATCTGGGGAGATCCAGATCTGCTTTGAGGATCGGAACAGAGTGTCATTTCTGAAGAAATAGGAGGCGGTCTCAGAGCAGACGCTGAAACAAACTGGATCTCATAAACTTCTACCGCTGAAGCAGAATATCGGATCAGGTGAGGAATCGGCGCCTTGGGGGTTTGCTCCGACTTTCTTGGGCTTGGATCCAGGATGAGTTTAGCTAAAGCCGGTGTCTTCAATACTTTCTGCACCACCCTCTCCACATCATCTGAAAGGGATCTGGTAGAACGAGAAGAAAGACTGGGGGACCTAGATCTGGCTAAAATGGTAGAAGGTGATCTGGAAGTCACAGATTCTAAACATGTACTTATTGAAGATTTAGACGGTCTTGTCTGATCAGACTCGGATCTGATTAAAATCATCGGAGCAGAGCTTGCTTTAAGAGCCGACAATTTAGATACTTTCGGTGGCTTCTACAAAAGGTGATGGAAGAAGCCCTTTTGAAATCAGTTTGTTTTTGCACTCTAGTAATGCCCTTTGATTAAAACCATGGCATATGCATCAGTCTTCTTGGAGATGCAATGGTCCAAGACAATAGACACAAAGGGAATGAGAGTCACTCATAGGCATTTTCTTGTTACATTCTGAACACTTTTTGAAGCCAAGAAACTTGTGTTCCTTTTCAGACATAGTCGCTAATCATAAACACTCTACTAAGCTACTTAGAAATAAACAAAACACAGCAAAGGGGTAATCTAGAAAGACACTGCTCTACAGTTAACAAACAGCAGTAGAAACACTATATAATACAATTTTTTTTTTTTTTTTTTTTTTTTTTAACTATAACAGTAACTGAGAAAAAAAAAAAAGAAAACAAGCCCTCTAACTTAAACAGGCAATACCACACTCTTAACACATAGCAAGAAGATTAAAGGAAGCCCTGTAAATTTAAGAAAGGGCGAAAGCGGGAAGAGAGTTTTGACTTCTACCCAGTCAACCGAGCAAGCTACTTCAGAGCTTCTTTCCCCTACTCAGATATCTCAATCTCATCATCCCGTTCCACATGACAACAGAGATCCCAGGCTTTTGGAAACCCCCATAGGAGCCCCCATCTCTTCCAAACATTCCCCAGAATACTCCTCAGAGGAAGTCCCTCTGAAGAGAGCTTGCGAGAGGAAGCACCTAGACTCTCCTGAGGAGTCTGTCACTTCAAACACTGACTTGGATGATGCAGAAGGATCCCCATGATCACCCACTGAGGAGGTCTCCTTTGTAGAGATCATGGAAATTCTGAAACAAAGAGATGATTGGCAGCCCTCCTCTCCTTCTGCCTAAGAGTCAGTCTACCTGAAGGCCTTTGGATCTCACCCTTCAACCTCTTGGATGACTCCGCCTTCTGATGAGCTCATAGACCTGCTCTCTCAGAAGGCGTGGGAGACCCCATACACCATAGAGCTCACTCCTCGGAGGCCAAATAAGTACAGTACCACTTCGAAGGACAAGACTTTTTGGACAAAGGGTGTAGCAGTGGATGCCATGGTTGTTGCGGCAGCCACTAAGAAAGAACTCTTGAGTCTAGTTCAGCCACTAAGAAAGAACTCTTGAGTCTAGTTCTTTTATCCACCCTCTGAATAAGGATTCTAGGATGGTGGATAGATATGGAAAGCATGTGTTCTCTTCAGTGACTTTTTCTCTTTGATTGTTGAATTAGCTTAAGTCACTTTACCAGATTACAGAGAGATCTGATCAAGGAGTTGTCAGACTCTCTTCAAGGAGCAGCTGCTGATGCAGTCAAAGAAAAAGTCAATGCACAACCAGCCACCCTCGATACATTTATGAACTCCTCCATGAGGCTTATATCATATGCTGCAGATGGTGTGAGTAGAGCTGCGGTTTCCGCCATCTCCATCAGGAGGCAGGTCTAGATGAGCCTTTGCAGCTTTGTGGAACCTTTCAGATCTTCATTTGTTAAAGCCCTATTCAACGGCTCATCACTGTTTGGGCATCCACTTAAAGAGATGCTCACCAGATGTGAAAAGGAGGGTAAGACTTTGTCTGCCATTGGAGTACATTTTTCTGCCCCTACCAGACCCTTTCCCAAACGTTAGAGAGGAAGCAGGAAAATGTGGTTCAGGAGATCCCCAAAGATCTTACCAAGACACACAAGGTAAACGTTCTTCCCGAAGCAGAGGGGGGAAAAAACAATGGAAGATGCTGTCCACGTGGCAGAGGAGGTCCGCAAAACCAGAGCTCCAGAGATACCTTCTTTGGTAGACCCTTTCAGCGCTCCTGAAGGAGTACCCGATTGTCCACCTCTGGAGGCATTTGGGGGGGGGGCGCATTTGTCCTTGCCACCTAACAACCTGGCAAAACATAACCTCAGACAAATGGGTGCTGGATATAATCTCCAGAGGATATATAATCCCATTTTATTTCCCCGCTCCTATCAGAAAATCAGTTCCAGATATTCCACCCAGTCAGCAGGAACAAGCAACATTACAGATCCAAAAGTTGCTAAGCAAGAGAGTCATCCATCAATTACCTGCAGACCAGAGAGGATCTGGAACTTACTCAAGATTCTTTTTAGTTCCAAAGAAAACTACTGGAGACTCATTTTAGATGTCAACAATTTAAGCAAATCTGTAAAGAAGACGAAGTACTGGATGGTAACACTGCAGTTAATACTTCTGTTACTGGAAAAAGACAGTTGGATGTGCTCTATAGACCTACAAGATGCGTACTACCATATACTAATGGAAAGATGGTCAAGAAGATGTTTAATGCTTTCAGCTAAGAGCCAGTCATTGTCAGTTCAGATTCCTACCCTTTGGTCTCACCACAGCCCCCAGGGTGTTCACTAAATATGTTGCAGTGATAGTGGCTCACCTGAGGCACCTAGGATTCCAGGTGTTTCCCTGTCTAGATGACTGGCTCATTGCTGCCCCAACCAGTCATCTACTGCTACAAGCCAGGGACTACACCATTCAAACTGGTGCTTCCCTAGGCTTCTTGATAAACTTCGAATAATATGTTCTCGAACCACCTCAAAACTTTAACTTCATTGGAGCAGAATTAGACACCAATTCCTCGATGGCAAAACTTCCCCATGAAAGAGTACCAAATCTTTGCTACCATGTTCAGAGACTAAGAAAATCTCGCCCAACAGCAAGACAAGTTCCTCAAGTGCTAAGGAAGCTGGCAACTTCAATAATTCTTGTTCCACTTGCACGCCTCCATATGAGAATATTACAGTGGCTACTATAAGCTCACTGGTCTTTTCTGGAACTTCCCATGTCTCACAAGATTTTGATTGCAAACACATGCAAAAGGGATCTCCAGTGGTGGATTCATTCTCCTCTAGTCTGTCAGGGACAACCATTCATCCCTCCGAAATCAGTAGCAACTATAACCATGGACGCCTCCCAGATTGGGTGGGGGGTATTATCTGGGAAAGACAGTCCAAGGTATCTGGCAAGATCACGAGGCTTATCTGCATATAAATGTCCTAGAGATGAGAGCTGTGGTTCTGGCATTCCAAGCATTTCAGGACTTTCTCCCTTTAGGGAAGATAGCGATCCAGTTGGACAACAAGTTTGTAGTGTGGTACCTAAATAAGCAAGGAGGAACCTAAGAGTCTGGCAATGGAAGATAACCTCCAACCGCATTTTAGTTGTGATGCACATCCCGGGGAAATCCAACGTGATAGCAGACAGATTGAGCAGAGCCATCCTTTGGCCATATGAGTGGTCCCTCAATCAGAAAGTAGCAGAGACTGTTTTCCAAACATGGGGCCAGCCTTACTGCGATCTCTTTGCTTCCCCAACCAATGCCAAATGCAGCATCTACTTTGCGCTGATCCCCGCAAAGAGGGGGAGTCATCGAGGGATGCACTTGTTCACGATTGGCCTCCGGGACTACTGTATGCCTTTCCTCCTATTCTTCTGATTCCCAAACTATTACAGAAGGCAAATTCGTTGGAGACCACTATAATCCTCATTGCCCCTCATTGGTCTCGACAAATTTGGTTCCTATTCCTACAGCCTCTTCTTCTGGAAGAACCATGGATTCTGGATCCAGCTCTGGACCTATTGACACATCCGTCGCACATATTTGCAAAACGTACATGGTGCACAGCCCATAGGTTTAGGGCACAAAAGTTTTTGACTGTCCATTCCTACAGCTTGTTTATACCATCTAGATATTCTTCTGTGGTTCATCCTGTATGATAGCTGAACCCACATTGATCCATCAAATTTTTCTAAAGAAGAAAAGTACCAGTTGTTTGTTCAAAACTTCTTAATTTGAAAAGAAGAGTTACTGTATGTTGTCACAAATCTTAATTCCCCAGATGGGGACCTGTCCCTGGTTCTAAAGTCTGTATCATAATAAGTCACTTCTGTTTTTATTAGCAGCTGAGGTATGGGCTAGCTTCACATCTTTTTCTCTGTAACGTTGTGGCAAAAAAACATTTTGCCCAAATTGGATGCATTAAACTCAAAATCCATTTCATCACTGTAAATCATCCTTTTCAGTCTGAAATATTGTGATGTTGGGCTGTTTTTGATTACATTTGGGGTGGCAACTAGAAACTTACAAAATTCATTTTTAGTGAAAGATTTTATATATAGAAAAGTATAGAGATACATCTATTAACTTGTTTGTATTCACAAGCAAAAATCAATTGCAAATAATTCACATCTAGCTGTAAACTGAAATACATATGGTTAAAAATGAAATAGTGCACAGACAAGGTTCATAAAAATTTCCTTTCCATACCAACCTTGAATAGTCTAAAATATTCTCCGTATATCTAGCATCATAATAAAAATGTTCTTTTGTTCATCATAAATCATTGCCATTTCATAGTATACTATAGATAGGTCAGAAGATACTGAGGCAAAATTGGCTCCCTTAGCTGTACCTTTCAGATGCACATTGCACTGGTTACAATAGTAAAAAAAAAAATTGTGATCTAATATATCTTCACCCAAAACAAGAAGAAACTCATTATAATCCTTAGTATACAGGTTAGTCAACTCTAGGCAGTATTTAACATCATCCATACCCTGATTATGTGGAATACCGGTATATAATGACTGCATGTCCTATGTACATAAATAGGATGTCTGGTCAACAAATGTATTTTGCATGATATTCAGAAAAATCATTTGTGCCCCTCAGTCTTAAAAGACTGTATACCGATAATGGCTTCAACTTTAACTCAAAAATGCTGATACAGACTTGTGTCAAATCAAATAGTAATTAATTCTCTTCAAACATCTAGCAGTTGGTACAGTGCTTTGAAATATCATCATATTATTCCTGCTTACCTCTTAATATAATTTCTTTCAGTAAATGCATTTCTAAGCCAATATTGATACAGCTTTAAAATGTTTACCTTTTCTTCTGCCACTGGTAATTGTGTTGTAACCAAAAATGTCTTTCTTTTTTAACATTTCTTTATACATATCTGGGAAAAAGTGAACATATTTGTGTATAGTTACTTGCTGGTTTGCATTTCATTTTTTTATTTGCCTACAACATTTGTCCTATAAACCCTATTAATGTGTTTGGTTTCTTCCTGCAGGAAGACGACATCATATGCAAGACTATAGGGGCAGAGATTTTTGTCAGTGCAAGGGAAAGGGGACCCGTAATTAGGGTGGAACATGTTTCTGACTTTTAGATTGTGACATCCACTGCAGTGTGGGAGGTGCCTTACACTTACTGAATATGGTTTGTAAGGCTTTTGTGGTGTGCTTTCACATGAACTTCTGTACTGTAGACATGAATAAGTATATAAACTCAGCCGTACCAGAAAGAATCAATGCCAGAGGCCCAAGTAAAAACAAACTACCATGGTGGACATCCAGCATCAACAAACTTTACAATAAATGCAAAAAGTTGCTGTTCAAAAAAAACAAAGGCAAGGTCCGAACAATGAAAAAGCACCCTTCCTACCCTCAACAGGCAAATAAGACAACTTGTCAAATCCTCCAAGGGCTTCTTTGAGAGAAACTTAGCAAGTACAGCCAAGGATAACCATAAGGCCTTTTACAGCTGCGTCCATAACCTAAAGGATAGGACCCAAGCATGTGCAGAACTAGTGGCCAATGCTATCCTACACACTGACCCCACAGAGATAGCAAACCAGCTAGCAGATAGGTTTGGCAAAAATTTCACTCCCTTATCCCTCCTAACTTGCAACAAACCTTCCCCCAAACTTCTCCCCCATCCTACATATCTGAAGAGCAAGTCCTCAAAGCTTTGTCCAAGGCAAAAAACACAGCCTCAATGGGACTAGATGACATCCCAGGCTGTCTTCTAAACAGGCTAAAATGTGAACTAGCATCATCACTAAGCATCCTTTTCAATCATAGAATGGAGAACAGCAGCAGTTATTCCACTCTACAAAGGTGGCCTAACAACAGATCCTGGGAATTTCCAGATCCATAAGCCTGACCAGCCTCATCTGTAAGGCCGTGGAGTGCATTGTTGTGGCCCTCATAAATAAAGACATACGTGATCTCCAAACCCTGGATCCTACCCAATTTGACTTCGTGAAGGGCAGATCCTGCCTATTAAATCTGGTGGATTTCTTTGAAAATGTGACCAAGGGCAAATTTCTGCACAGCATACCTCAACCTGGAAAAGGCTTTTGACACAATCCCACATTCAGGAATTACCAATAAACATTGCAAAATGAATGTAAATCCCCTTTTTGTAAGAATGGTTGCCAAGTGGTTCACAAACTGGGCACACACTATCAAAGCGGGTGACTCCACATCAACCAGCAGACTCCCTACTGTTTGGTGTATACTTCTCAGAAGTTCAGGTCAAAGCTAAGGGGTTGTGGCTGGCCAAGTTTGCAGAAGACTACAAACTAGATGCAGTCATTGAATCCCCAAATGATGATAGTATACTCCAGGAGGGTATCACACAGATCAACAACTGGTGTATTAGTCACGGTGTCAAACTGAATACAGAGAAATGCACCATCATTCCCTTTGGCACAACCAAAGTCCCTCACACTATCAAATCAGTAACAATGCCTTAAGTACCCGTGAAGTGGTAAGGGACCTGAGATCACAAGTTGACTGTGAACTTGACTTCAACCACCATGTGTCTGCTGTAGTAAGGAAAGCTTTCTGCGTATCACACTTGATTAGTAAAGGCATCACCTTCAGAGAAAAAGAAGTTATAACCCCCCCCCCCCGTACTCAACACTTACCCAGCCCATAATTGAGTATAATGCCCTGTTTGGCATGTACCGTACTAAGCACCTGCAGCAATTAGAGAGACTTCAGAGGTTTCTAACACAGAAGACCAAGGGCCTCCAGCATGTGCCTTTCACAGAGCATCTAAAGTCCATGTCACTATGCTGTGCGTAATATAGACTTCTTAGGGGAGACTTGTGCCTGGCTTACAGAGCAGTCCATGACCCAAACCTAATGAACTTGCTGCATATCTGTAAATCAAATGGGACTAGGACTACCTCTTCCAGGGACCTAAATATGATCTGCAACTTAAATAGAATATGGTGGAGGGACAGATTTATCTTCCAGTGGCTGCCGTGTCTTTGGAACAGGCTAGCAATTCACATGAAGCAGAGCACTTCTGTGATGCTGTTCAAGAGGAACCTGGACAAGTGGATGAGGCACCGTAAGTTCTTACAGGGGATAAAGTCTACAACCCTCCTGGACATGGGCAGTCATTACTAAATGCAAGCTTGGGTATTATTGACTGGCATTTCTATGGTCTTACATTGGGATGAAATGGCTAGTCTTAAAATGACCTCCAGATCATTAGCCTAATAATCTCTTATGATCCTGTGTTCGTGGCATTTCTTACATCCATACACTGTTAGCAGTTCTGTTTTTAATCTCTGGATATTTATACTGTCTTCAGATTAAGTTGTACACCTTATTCATGTAGCTATTTTAATTTCAGCATTTTGTGTATTAATTCTAAGCATTTTTTCCATGAGTCTGCCTTAGACTCATGCTTCATTACTTCAGAGCAATTTCCAGATATCACTGTTTAAACTGTTAACTTCTATTAATATCCAACAAATCATATCTACTTGATGTGACTGTAAACACAAATGGAAAAGTGCTGCATTTAAAAGATTATGTACAATCTGTGCTACAAAAGTATATTTTTCTAAGTAGTGTAAAAGAAGAGCAAACATACTCAAAATCATTTCCATTTTAATAAGTAAAAACATGAAAATGATTTGCAGCAGCAAACCTTTCTAATGGTTATTATAGACCCCACCCCAACAACCCGTTTACTGAGTACATCCAAGTCTGTGGTCACCAAAGTTCGAAGTAAGGGAGAAGAAGAACTTTAAAACCTGTTAGGTTTTTATAATTCTGAAGTAGCAACATTCTCATTTTGCAATTCTGAAGTTAATCTTAACTAATTTCACTTGTTCTGCAGAAGTCATCATTATTTGATAGGGTCAGGTTACCTTTATTGCTTGCTGCTTGTTTTGTCATTACTTATACTTTAGGCTGTTTTGTCTCTCTTTAGTGAATTGTACATGTCTCAACATTCAGTCATTGGCTTTATTCTTCATCTTTGCAATGAGAGCATCTATAGTCTCTATAGTGGTCCATGTCCTTGTAAAGACAAATGAGTAAATAAGTTCTTTGTAATCTTACCCCACTTACTGATTTTTTGTCTTACTGTTATTTGGTCTTTATCCTCTTTGAGAAAAAGTAAAAGTGTAAAATACATTCAAGGTTTCCACCACAGTGACCTGCAGAAATGTAGCATGCTGTGGCTTTTTTGGCTTCTTGGGTAGTCCAGTCACAGTGAGGAATAAATCATAGTCCTGGAGCTTCTAGTTTTGTACTGGATTTCTGTAATATAAAAGGATTTGTGGTGGCTACAGTTGTTGCATATTTCTGTTGTGATGTTTGAACTTCCCAGAAACAGAAATCCTCGAAAGCAGATGTAGTTATTTACTTTCACACGTATATATGTTATCAGAGTTAGTTCTACATGTATGTCTTTTGTTTTTGTGACCTTGCAGAGCCTGGGTTATGAATTAATAATACAGAGGTTCTGTGTATGTCTCCGACTTCTGTGAGATCTTTGCTTAGACTGAACACGGTAGAAGCTAAGTGTGCCACTTAGGTTCATATGTGTGTACTAGGCTAATGACCAATAGGGCCTTTTTAAGCTTAGTCGTGCAATCTAAATCTCTGACAAATACTGATACCCTTAGTTGTGTAAGCAGTGGCTTGGAAGATGAAACATATACAGGCTATGCTGTGGGAGATGAACCCTTTACAGGCTGCCTGCCTCTATTAGAGACCTAGGTGGTAAACCAGGGGTGAATTTTTGGTTCCCCATCCAGTTGTTCAAGTTGCACTTGAATTGGGTAAAGGAGGAACTCTGCTTCACATGGATGGGGAGCCTGTTGTAGAGAAGGAATAGACTCTGTGATGCATACCTGTCTTTCCAGCAGGTCCAAGTATTTGTCATAGGCATAGTCTAAGTCTTTAGAATGGGTAAGTCTGGTGGTGATGTTTTGCAGGTATGAAGGTGGTCCATTGGAGTGGGGTCTGAAGATTCCTTGACATGCAACTTCTTGTAACTAGCTCATTAGCATTTAATTATTTTCTCCACATTATACAAAGACATACCTGATTGGTGACAGAAAAATCTTAAAACTGAGGTAGAACAGAAAATAGTAGGTTTGATTAAAAGCTTCAAGTATCTTGGTGGTGTGGTTGCGGATCTGAGAAGTCTGAATGAGGAGGTTTGAATCAGAGGAACTATAGACAACTGGCACAAAGTATCAGGAGTAATGAGTAACAGAAGAATGCCAATGAAGTTAAAATGCAGTGTGTACAAAACATACTGTGACCAAGTACTACTTATGGCACAGACACCTGGTCTGTAAAGGCAAACCATCTGAGGAAGCTTGAGGTGTTGTGGAGGTGAAGTGTCTGAGACGGGTATTAGGCATAGCTGGCCTTAGGTATAGGCCAACTAGGTGGCTGCCTAGGGCCCCACTGTAGTAGGGGTGTTTTTTTCAGTAATCTGGATAGTATAGGTAGACTAGGATGGGGGCACAGGGTGGTGTTAGGGGGTCTGTGGAGACCTTTTGCTTAGGGCACCAGTTGACCAAAGGCTGGTCCTGGTAGTAGGATACACGTTGTGGGATAGACAAAGAAATGAGGACATAATAGCAGCAGACAAGGTAGCCATAATTACAGAACAAGTTAAGGGGAACATATTACAGTGGTTTGGTCATATGTGCAGGAAAGCAGAAGATGATTTGGTAAAATAGATTTGGGAGAGGTAAGAAAGCAAGAGGATACAAGGACCTCCAGTTGAAAGATGGATGGATTTCAATAGGGAAGACCTGAGACAGTCTGACAAGACTCTCAAAGAAGGTAAGAGAGTGACATTGAGTTGCAAGAGGTGGCAATAGTTAAAATGGCACCTGACCCCATGAAGATGAGAAAAAGGGGATTGTTGAGGAGGAGGTGATATCATGACATGCATTGGCAGGTGTTGCTTGTGCTTCTGATTATAGAAGCTACTGAAAGCTCATATGTGTGATATGCTGAGAATATTAGAAGGGGAAATCCCATCAGTTGTTCACTGTAGACAGCCTTCTCATAGATCATCTGATATGCTTAGTGCATACCTGCTGATTTATCCGCCAGTTCTCTGTAGGGTTGTTTTAACCAACACATTTTAAATCTTTTTTTTTTCCTGTTTGGGCTTCCAGTAGTGAAGAACTGGATATTGTAAACTATGGTTTCCCTTCTGTAGCACGAGATGACATCAAAGTTGATATTCAGACATATTAACAGGATGGCAGCTTCAGTTAATAACTGTTGGAAGACAGAAGTTACCATTAGATACCTAGTAATGTTGAAAATTTTTGTTTGTCAAGACTTGGTGGCTGAGATACCCTTGGGAGTTCCAGAGCTACATGAAGTATACATTGCATCAGTAAATAGCTTATAGAATAAACTGAAGATAAAAAAGTGTAATAATTATTATAATGGTACTTTGAACTACCCAGGTTTAACTGTTGCTTTATTTTTAGTGGCTCTGCAGATGAAGTGAATTCACCACTATCACCTTATGATTCTCAGGTAAGATCAGGTAGTAAACCTTACTCAGCATACTTGTATCATCTGTTAAATGCTTTGTATAATTTTGGGTTTGTTAATTTATGCATACTTAAGCATTTCATTCACCTTCAAAAATGTTTTCCTTGGTTCCTGCCACAAATAATTGGAAGTATTAATTGCCAATTAGAAGATTTGTAAACATCTGTGCATCTCTGTTTTTGGCTTCTGTTCCATGCCTGTATTGTTTGCACTTCTTTTGAGGCATGGTTACCTAGATATGTGACACTTAGGACTTTCTTTACTAGATTTTAGTCCACACACCTTGGTTTGTAGTGTTTTGCAGTAATATTTTACTTAACCAGGTAGGTAGATTGCACCAGTTAATGACTGAAAAGGGCCACAAAACCAGTCAGTCATTTCCAAAATTATAACCTGCTGGGTTAGTATAGTAGTAGTAGTGGGTAGGTTTTCTTGGGGGCGGGGGGTATTTTTTATATTGTAAATAATGGTAAGAGAATTTCTTGCATCAGTCCATGATATAGGACCATCATTATTTTCCCATTCTTTTTCATGCAAAACTGCAGTGCCTTACTTTGTTCACCTTGCTTATGTTTGCCTGCTTGATGTGGTTTTAATATTTCTTGTTACTGTAAAGCTAGTCTGTAGTAGTTAATATCAGAAATGATACAAGTGTTTATAGAGGACAAATAATGTATTGCTATTGTAGCTGGCTGTGAGGTCTTAACAGTGCCAGAAGTGTGCAGATTACTATTGTCATTTGTTGTTAAATAGCTACTAAAGTGATGCTTCAGTCATGAGGTCACATTTGTATATTGCCTTTTCCTCTCTGTGATGCTGCAAAGTACATGGATGTGTGTCACTGTATATACATTAAAACAGTTTGAGACTGATTTGTATATTTGTGAGCTAGAAAAAAGTTCTACATAATGCAGACTTTTTCGGAAAATGGTTCTTTATTATTGTGGCATTTTGTAATATACGTATATCGGAATTAGACCTCTAAAACATTCTAAAATGCATATTAATAATTAAACAAGAATATGAAAATAAGTGCTTAATTATTTTTTTTTGTAGGACTTCCCTCCAACGTTTGCAGATGAAGATGTGCCAGCAATGAAGGTCACTTTTGGCATTTTATACCACTTTGTGTGTTGACACTTGTTACCCACTTTTTGAGTGGCTTTTAGTAATATATTTTAAATGTACATGTATTAAAGTAGACGTTGTTTGCCTACATGTATTTGACTGTGCTAAATAGGATTAGCTGTAATTGCAGTGCTTAATGTAACAATTCATTTACAGTACAGATGTCAACCAGGCCTTGCCTATTTTACAAATTTATCACAAACAGTCATAAATTGGTTTAACACCACAAATGTATGAATGTATTATAAAATGTGATGAAAATTGTGCTGCAGTCTATTCCAAATAAGGGGTAGCAGTTAATCAGGTGAGGGGGATTACAAAATGTATGACTGTCAGTCATAGGTGCCCTTTAATCCAAGGGTTAATGCCACACCTTGTTTATCAAGTACTGTCATGAAGGTGTGGTCCTTTATTTTGAAGTGGTGCTGATCGATGTCAGACTCATTCATTGACTGCACCCACTGGCCAATATAGCTAAGCTGTCAAAAGCTTTTTGTACGTGTGCATGTCCAATTTAAAAGTTTGTATTTTTGTCATTTGTGTACGTGTGTGCACTAGGGTTGCCACCTTTTGTTGTGGCCAAAAATGGACCAAGGCCACACTCCTCTCCCCATCCATCTCCTTCCCTCTCCCTGCCCACCTTCAACCCATTTTGTGACATCATCACCATGTCAGGTGAGGAGGAACGACCTCTTTTCCAGCTTTGCTTTTTTTCTGGCTTTTTACTGCGCTTTTCTTTAAAAAAGAGCATAGTAAATCAACTGCTTTAACAAACTCTTAGTCTGTTTCCTTTTTTAAAACAGAATTGTGGTGTTTGTAAAGTGTTTTCTGGACTACTGGACAATCAGTTTGATTTCTGGATAGTCACAAAAAAAAAACAAAAAACGGATAGATGGCAATACTAATGTGCAGTACGTATGTATGTCTACAAATTGAGTTGTATAGTTTCAGATGGTCTTTTCAGTCGATCAAGAATTAGACTAAGTCCTTTACTTTTTCTTTCATCCAGTTGAATTTTCCAGCAGTCGTTACACACACACACACACAGTTTTTTGTGTGTTTGTCTGCATATACACTTGTATTTGTGTGTATGTGCGTCAGTATGTATAAAATAAAAAAAGGTCACACCCATGTATCATGAATATGTATATAGTAAGCTGTTTTTAGTACATTATAAATAATGTATTGAAAGATAGAGAACTAAGATCATTTGTCATATGAAACATAGTGGCAGATAATGCTGACTTCACTTCTAGCATACCACATGTAATTTATGAAACTGTAGGGGATGAGTAAATTAGGATGGGGGGTAAACTGTAGTGATGTGGACAGAATGTTCTATTGGATTGACTGCTTCTCTGAAGACACTACTGGCATTGATATTTGGAGGGCTTCTTTGAACAGATGTATATATAACTGCAGTACTTGTAGTTATGAGAGTACTACAGTGATTCCATAGACATGTTAGTGCTAGGCTACTTGTCTGTGTGTGTGTGTGTGTGTGTATATATATATATATATATATATATATGTAAGCAAGCAATTTCAAAGGTGCAGTGGGTGGGATGCAGCATTACTTTTAAAAAAGAAGTCCCTTCTCAGTGTTTTACTTTGAGTGTAGCTCTGTGTATGTGTGTGTCTTTTGTGTGCACACACACACACACACACACACATATATAGATGGATGTACAGACAACGCTGACATTTTTGTGGTTGTGTCTTTCCAGTAAAAACTGCAAGAAAAACCCAGCTAAGCTAGAATCTTCATTGTGTAACGCCTTAAAGCTCCTTTATTGAGTGCTTTTGGATGTATTCAAATGACTCCTACATGGTCTCTGCACACCCATCACTTCTCACTTGTTGCGTCTTTCCTGGTACATTCAGGCCAATAAAGCCAGAGTCCTGTAGCTGTAGACATAACATGTTTTGCCATTTTTCTGAGTGTGGGGGTTTGCAGTTTGATTTTTTTCAGGAGATTGATTTCTGCTGTCATTTAATACTTGTCTGAAATGTAAATATGTTTTTGTATATTGTTCAGTGACATTTAACACAGACTTACTGAGGCACGGTATTTTACTCCAGTGGATGCAGTTATCATTCTTTCATGTAGAAAGACATGAGCATTGATGGCAGTGATATCACGTAGTCTGTGGCATCGATGAGCTGGTCTTGTTGTCTCATTGTTCTCAACTAGTGGGCTCTTGATATAAAGGACCGTGCCCATTTTTGATGAGTTTTATGTTCATTCGTATCATGCTAAGGGAAAGTGATGGAATGATTGCAGTTAAGTTTACTTAATAATTTTAGACATTATTTTTCTATTTATCTGTTTTCAAGTGCTCATTTGATGCATCTGTCTTGTCTAAAAGCACCAAAAACTTAAGTTTATTTTAGAATACTTAAAATACCTCTCTGTAGTTGCAAATGTGACTTTATAAGACTTTTGCTGTTTGTTAATTTTTGGTTAAAGTCCTTACACTGACTGCTGATTTTCCCTACACTGGGCTGCCCAATCAGCAGTAAGAGTGAAGCTGTAGGAGGATGGCAGTGCTTTTGGTAGCTAGTCAGTTAATGTGTCTAGGGCAAGACACAACCCATATAGCCTAAAGGTTACTGTAGTAGTGAGGAATATGCACAGCTACTGCTATGGGGAAGTACAACTTAAACTGCTATATTTTCCCCTTGTCAAGGAAAATTTTCCTTTCATTTCTGTTCATCATGACTGAGAGAATAGATGAGAATTGTTGCCGTTCATCTGCTTTTTAACCATTCTGTGGGAAACTCTGCATATTTGCTCGCTTTTTTAGAACCCTTCTCCACTTTTGCTCTCCATGTCCTTGGTGTGATGGTGGTGAAGGGACACAGATGAGACAGAAAAGGTGCTGTGCTAGCAGTAGCAGAAGATAACGTCTTGTCTGTTACTTGCTTTTGAAGACAACCTCACGTATCAGCTCATATGGTGAGTGCAGATCTATTATTTGTAGTAGGTGTTGAATAGCATTCTTTCTTTATGTCTGCATTGTATTCTACTTGATGCAGTGTTTTATCCACCAAGGGCTTGAGCTGCCAGAGCCCCACCTCACTCATGTGGCCAGTATTCTATTGGTATCAGCTAGACCTTTCCTTAGGGACTTGGGTCTCAGAGTGCCATCACAAACAGATATCACTTTTGTAAATATTATTTGGTCATTAACCCATGTGACATTTGAGCTTCTGAAATTATAGTTTGATAATTGGATGGTTTCACTACATAATCATTTTGAAGTTTATAGCCATGAGGTTGAGGTCATTGTAACTTCTGAGCATTAGTACAAATGGGGTTTCTAGTTAACCCATTTTGTACAGAATCCCCAAGTTAATTATAAAAGGGGGAGCAGTATGGGGAGTTGCCTCTCAAAGAAAAAAAAAATAGTTGAAAAAATCTTTTGGGTTATTTTTTTTTAAAAGAATCATTAGAGACTTTGGGTGATTCCAGTTAGTCACCCTTATGTCCACTAAACATAATTCATCTGATATGGATTCTCTTGTAATTTTATCCTTCTACACAGGCCATCTTGTCTTGTGCAGGTGTCTTTACCAGTGCAGGATAGCCAGAATCGCACACAGAATCCAAGGTAGTGGACATCATCTTTAATTCTTGCTGTTTTAATACTGTTAATCATGAGGCATGATTTCACTCCACAAGTGGTAGTTAAGTCTAGCTTTGCATTCTTCTTAGACTGTCGAGGATTGAGGTTTGGCTTGTGCTTTACTTTGCTGAGCAGATAAGTTCCCTTTTGGGGAAAAGCTTCATTGTCCTATATTTACTGATGCTTTATTACTTTCCCCTTCATGAAAGTTATTTTAGAGCTAGGAGTGCTTGTTTTAATGGACTGTCTTGAGACTGTAACGTACTTTTAAGTGGAGCATTCTTTTTTTTGTGTCAGTTTAAAAGTAGTGTAAACTAAATGAAAACATTTTTCTGTTGTGGGGCTGCCATACTATTTGAAAGTGCTTTTTATTACGGTTTTCTGTCAAAAAAAGTAATTTTTGTGGACTGGAAGTTTTACTGGCATTTGCTGCATGTCTTCTCTGGGAAAGAGGTACCATTCCAGCCACAGAAAGAAAACGTGTTAAGCAAACAACCTTTGCACTGCAGCAGGCTATCAGTTTGCCTCATCTGCAAGTGGGCGACTATGCTGTGGCCATTTGGTGTACCTCAGACCACTTGTTTTTTACCCCAGATCTCTGAAGCCACTAGGGTTAGCCATGTTCTCTGAGGCTGTTGGAGTCCCCATAGTGTGTGAGGGAGAGCCACTCTTGTTGGTCCTGGGAATGGGAACAGGGAGCGTTTCCCTGTTGTGTCAGAATGCTGTGCTCATTCCTTGGAAAGCAGCAACTGCCATTAGTAACACCACTGGCTCAAATTTTCCTCTCAAAAAGAAACAGAAAACCAAACATGTATCTACTCCTTCTCCATTTTCTTTCGATAGGAGTAGTTTACTGGGACTAGCTCAGGGTTTAATTCAGACTGTGGAACCTTCTTATAAAGTAGTTTCTGGTAAAAGAAAGAGGGATGCCTCTTTATCTGAAGAGATTCAGAATTCTGAATCTGAACAGGAAGATGCAAGGATTCAGGGTTTTACCCTCAGATTTTTGATTCAGATTCTGAGGAGAGCTCAGTTTCTGATACTCCCTGGGGCAGTTTCTCTTTCACTGAGACTGTTGCTAGGATGTCCCAGTGTTTTCAGTGGAAGAGCACTGAGATTTCTCAGTCCCTTAGAAAATATTATGAACTGTTACAGAAGGATTTTCCAGACTGTACACCCATACTTCTTGTCCTGTCAGCTTTAGAGGATTGTGTATTATTACCTACAGTTTTCCTAATAGCCAGTCAGCTGCCCCTAAAAATGCAGCTAGGATGTATACATTTCTTCGGTCTTTTAAAATGTTATACCCCTAAACCTGACCCCAACAGCTATAGCCTTAGTTGATTCCACTGCTGCTAAGCACTTTAATTCCAGTCCTTCTCTTTTAATAAGTATGTGAAACTGATAGGTATTGGGGGAAAAGTGTATACTTAAGCAACTTTGATTTTCAGAATTTTAAATTGTGAGGCTCATATGTTAAAATTTGTTCTGACATTGTGAAAGTATGAGGGATAACCAAGTAGGAAAGGAAGGTGCCGGCTGAACAAGTAACCAAAATGAAAGCACCCAGTCAACAACGAAGTAACACAAAACGAAGGTTTAATTGGGCATAGAACAAAAAAGGTCCACAATACTCCAGACAATACGCAGTGTAAAAAACAATCCACACATCAACGTTTCGTCTATCCTTCTTCAGCATGAAATGCAAATCACTTAAACCGAGAAACACATAAACTTGTCATGAGACCAGCAAGGGAGGAAAGTATGAGGGATGTTTTATCTACAGTTTTTTCTTGTGAAGAAAAATCTGCTTTAAATAACTTCTGTTGTACGTTATTACTTATTGTTTGCAGCGTGTGTGTGACTCAGTTGATACTTCTTCCAGGTCTATGGCCACCGATACTGTTTTAAAGAGGTTTGCTTGGCTGCATTCTCAGAACCTCCCAAATTATGTAAAAAATGAGATTTTAAACTTTACTTTGGATAGAGATTTAGTGTTTGGCCTGTGTGCGGCAGAGGTAATCAAAAAGTGTAATGAAATGGGCAAGCTGACCCAGGTAATATCGAAGATTTCCAAATTGCCGAAGGGATTTTCTTTCTCCTCATCCAGTTTTGGCAAACAGAATAAACAATCTCAACATAACTGAGGTAAACAGATGTTTAATGAGAATTTGCAACGGGCGTCCAAAAGGAAGTCTCAAACCTCCCAAAACCAAGGACAGTCCAACAAGTTTAAGTAACTGCTTAGGAAACCACTGCCCCCTTCCCGGCCCATTTTTCACTTCCAGAAAACTGCAACAGTGATCAATTTGAATATTTGCCAGTATGATAAGTTACCTATATAACTGTACTTTCTTCTTAACTCTGAGGTTGAGGAGTAGCTGGTTAAGATCTGTGTCTACAGTGATCTTCCATGTCACCTGCTGCAGTTTTGACTTAGCTTTCAGTATGGCTAGAGCTGCATGCTTGTTCAGATGCCTTTACAGGATGGTGTGAATCAGGCTGTCATCCTTGAAACCTAAAATTGCATCCTGGATGTTCTCTTCTTTCAGCTCTCTTATTAACTGGTTCAGAACATGTAGAAGTAGTAGCAGGCCCTCTCTGTGCTAAAGAGCTTTTGTTTAGCTGCCTTCTCCAATGCTTCTTCCATACCAGAACTAATGCTAAGGAATAAGTCATCCCCATGTATTGCAAAAAGGGCATATTTAGTACCAAAGTGGAGCTGTTTCTGAGAGAGAAAATAAGAAGAGGAACGTGGCTGTCCATGACCACATCTGGCAACCACTGGCCCTATGCAACAGCCACCAAGCTATGATAAATTCAAAAAATAACCCTTCCCCTCCACAGAAAGTCCCAGACTGTACTTTAGAATGTCCAAGTGTCTCCATGGAGGGAGCTAGAAGGCTGTTGCGTAGCACCAGTGGATGCCAGATGTGGTCATGGGCAGCCTCTTGCTCTAAGATTCTCTGTCAGAAAGAGCTCCACTTTGGAACTAAATCATTTTCAATGAGTTTTTGGGACTTGCCTAGAATGTACGTCACAAAGGAGATGTAAATATAGTCTTTGCTTCCAAACAAGTCCCAAAGGCTATACTTTTGCCCCTTTCTAATTCATAAAGGGGTGGGAGACTTGCAAACTGTCATGAACCACCATTATTTCACTGACTACACCCCTGGCTTCAGCATGTTTATGGTCTCCATAAATTGAGAAAGGCCCTTTTTTTCTGCAACTGTGATTACCTTTGTTTGCTTGGAGTTGGGCAGTCTCTGTTGTCAGTCATTCATAAGCTCATGCCTTTGGCAATCTGGGTGAGAAAGAAGAGAATGCACATTTGCGTGACTCACATATGGTGAGTTAGTGTAGATAAGTAGGAGTCTGTAGGAAAATTAAGCCATGGCAATTGTCAGGATAAGCAAGATGATGCTATGGCAGTTAAAGCTTATATGCAAATGTTCACAGGTTAGGGTTAGAGTAAGGTTTAGGTAATCGGATAATTCAAGAGATGTGCAAATTTGATGTTGTCTCTGTAAGTTTGTCTTTGTAGTGGTATTGTTAGGGAAAGGTTTTTAGCCATGTCATGGTTAGGGTTATAGTTAGCACATGAGTAAGGTGTGATGCAGGGTGTGCAAGGGGAAAAGTAGAAACTTCCTAATCCGTGATGTTATGCTGTCTTGCACCAGTGCATTTCACTGGTTCATTGTCACTGGCAGAAAAAAAATACCAGTGGTTTTGTTGTTGACTTGTGCTACTTTAGCATTCTTGGGTCTTCTCACCTGAGAAAAGAGTAAGATGGCTCTTACCCACCCAGATATACTGAAAGTGCACAATTGACAACTAAATGCCTGTGTGGAATACTGCAACAAGCTATTGGAAGTCTCAGGGAATCCGGAATGTTCTGTTTAGTATTTTTAACAATAGTCTCGTATTAAACCAAACTGAAGTATTTTGTTCATTGGAGAGTTTATACTTGGTTTTCTGCAAGTTTTAACTCTGGGCTGAATAATACAATTTGAGGACCAGCATTCTATCATAAAGCGACTTGCCTCTTTCATCCTTCACTTTGAATCTACCTGTCTGCTTATGAAATGGAACATTCTTTCCTGGAATATATTGTTTTAGTATCTGTTCGTTTTGCTTGGAGCAGTGCAGAGCATCAAACCTTGTAGCATATAGAACATTTTCTGACTTCAAAGGTTAGGATGTCTGCAGACTGAATGTATCTTTTTTTCTAACCATCACCAGACATCAAACCTGCCAGATTTCCAGAAGAACTCTAGCACGTGAGAAGTTATTTTAAAGAAATGTGCAGTTTCAGTAGAGGTATGAAATATTGCATTGGGCATCAGGCAGTCCTAGCAGCTGTGTGTTTCCTCACACTGCAAGAAAAAAAAATATTTAAGCCACTAATATATCTGTATACACTTTTTTGGATGGTCATTTTGCCAAAGCAGATAAGTGTGTGTGTGTGTGTGTTTGTGTGTGTGTGTGTGTTTGTGTGTGTGTGTGTGTTTGTGTGTGTGTGTGTGTGTGTTTGTGTGTGTGTGTGTTTGTGTGTGTGTGTGTTTGTGTGTGTGTGTGTTTGTGTGTGTGTGTGTTTATGTACGTTTGCGTGCGTGCTTGTTTGTGTGTGTGCATGAGCAGATGCACACATGTACACTCTAATATGTGAATTTTAGGGTTATGATCAGGGTTAGGTAGGGGGAGAGGTATTTCTGTTTGTGTTGTAGTCCTGATTTGTGGGAATTTCCTGTCGTGGAAGCCCTTGGCTGGCTCGACTACCAGAGAAGATTCCTTCCACCTCCCAGGCTGGGGGATGCCCTGACCAACATCAGTATGCTCGAGTATAAATGGGAGCCAGCCTGTGTCATGATTTCAGTCTTTTCTTGCCATCAGAGCCTGAAATAGTGTTCAAGTGCATAGGCCCGGCCGCTCCAGAGAAGAAATATAAGTACCCAGTTGGGAAACCCCTTTCTTTTCCTTTAATTCATGTCCGATAAAGTAAATAATTGTCTCCACTGTGGTAAACAAATCCCACATAGAGACTTTCACTCACTTTGTGTCACCTGTTTAAACCCAGACCACAACGTCCCTAATTGCCATTTTTGTGCCCGTTTTAAAACTTGAACTAGTAAGCATATGGCTGAATTTTCACGATTCTGAAGTCAGAATCTTCTCGCTTGTGTCCAGTGGCATCTGCCAGTCATTCCAATATTGAGCAACCTAGGCGAAAAAAAGAAATTAAACAAAAGCTTAGGTCTTCAGATGGCAACCTTTCACCACCTGCCTCTCCCTCTAGGCTTATGATTGTTGAAGAAGGTGAGGCTCTTTTGCAGCCCCCTTCAGTTTCTGAAATTGTGACACAGGCCTCTGTTGAGACCTATTCGGAGTCCGACATGATGTCTTTCCCATCTCCTTCTATGCAAGCCCTTGCATGTGGCTCATCGGTCAGCCACTCAGCAGGTCTTGCTTCAGAAGAGCGCGTTTCTGCTGGTGCCACTAAGGCCTCAGCCTACACTGATGCTTTTTCAACCTTCCAGAGAGACAAGCAACAAGTTGTAGGACGCACCTAGGTCTAAAGCCAAAACCTGTCCCAAAGAGAGGTACTGTGGCAGGGCCTTTGCCTAGGCCTACTGGCTCCCTGTTACAGGGATCCCAACAGGATTTGAGTAGATTAGCTGAGGACCTGATTTCTGTTAGGTCAAGACAAGGCCACAGGGGATGTCTCACCAGGAAAATGGAAGAGGGATGCTGCTTCTGAAGCTTTTCTATATCCTTTTCATTCAGATGAACATTCAGACCTAGAGGAGTTTGGTCTGAAGAAAGCTCCTCCTACACATCCTATGATGAGTCTGATTCAGAGGAGAATCTTTCCTCTCCCTCCCCCCAGAGGATTTCACCTTTGGGTAGACCCACCATGCTGTGAGACAACACTTTCAGTGGGAAGCAGAGGAATATCCCCAGTCCAAAAGTAGTGTTAGGGAGTTCGTGGATCTACCTGAACGCGAACCACTGGCTGTTCCCCCTATTTTAGAGGTAGTGGAAGATGTTTTCCAGGATTCCTCCTTGAATCCTGATTCCTTTCCCCCTGCTCCATGTAAACCAGACAGATTTTATAGGGTACAGGACTCCCACAAATACCTTTTTACAAATCCCTCTGCTGACTCTGAGGTGATCACCCGGGGCCCAAAGGGGCTAGAGCCAGTTCATCCAGGAACACTTTTCCTACAGACAAAGAGAGTCGGGAGCTTGATAGATTCAGGAAAAAAATCTGCCAGTCTTTCTATGAAGGCTCTCAACTGTTAATTCCTTATAATCAAGTGTCAGCAAACCATTTTAGATCAGCTCAAACAGAAGGTCACCTCCCTAGAGGATAAAAACCTTTCCAAATAGCTCCTAGATCTCTGTCACTCCAGTTCTCCGGTAGCTGAACACTCATTCCACTGTGGTTATGATGGCATGGAAGCTTCTTGCGGGGTAGCTGCCACTGGTACAGTTATTAGAAGGCATGCATGGCTAAGCACGGGTCATTTTCCTCCCAGCCTAGAGGTATACAGAGGAAACCACAGTGGAACAGATCTTATAGGCAGTGGCAACAGCTGCAAAGAAGCAGGCAGTAGAACTTTGAGGATCCCAGGCAATTGAGTTCTAGGTTAGAGAAGAAATTTCTAGAGAAGAGATTAGAATAGAAAAGTGAGAAGAGGAATAAGGAAGAAATATTGGTAAGTAAGTGGGAAACACCAGGAGGATAGATTGTAACAGAAGAGAAGAGAGGATAGGAGATAAAACAAGTAAGTAAGATATATAATGAGTACATGGAGTGGTTGAAGAGTAGATGAGGAGCTGATAGAGGTTGGAAGGAATTAGGCAGGAGAGGAACATGAGCAAAAAACAGTTATTACTGAGGAAGGCTTTTAGTTGTTTTTTTGAAGTGAGATGGATTGGTAATAGTTATTATAGGCTGGGGGATAGTATTCCAAATTTTGGAGATGCAGTTAGAGAAAAGGGAGTTACCAGCTTTTTTGTTGGATTTAGAGACTTGCAATAGTGGTTTGTTGGAGGACTGAAGCAGTCTAGTGTTAGAACAGATGTGAAGCAATAATTCAAAGGCAGGGATTTGTTCAGGTTGATGTACTAGTCTGTGAGCAAGGGTAAGTTAGGTAATGAGGTAGTTCTAACCAATTTAGTTGCTGAAGGGCAGAGCAGTGATGTGACCCAAGAGAGGAGTTAGTAGCACATTTTGCTATTTTATTATAGCAGATTTCAAGCCTAGCCGGATCAGATTTATTAATATTAGTAAAGATGGGAGAGGCATATATTAGGGTGGAAAGGAAGATGTGTACTGGCTGTTGCTTGTCTTGTATTATTAGTAAGAAAAGATGGGATTCTGCATAATAAACCAAGTTTAATATGTGTCTTCTTAATGGACTGAGAAAGGTGTATGTCAAATTTCAAGTTATTGTCAATTAGAATGCCTAGTAATTTAGCTTGAGTAACAGCTGATATAATGATGTTGTTTGAGGAATGTATTTGGAAAGAAGTTGTGGCATCTTGTGATTTGCTGGGGTAAAAGAGCATCAGTTTTGCGATTCAGAATCAGATAAAAATCTGATGGCCATGTTTCAACAACTAGGAAGGACTGTTGTATAATGGTAGTAAGTTGTTTTAGCAAAGGTGCAACACAGATAAGTCATCTGCATACTGAATAAAGGAGGATAGAGGAGTAGATGTTTGGAGTCGGTTGGTAGAAATGGTAAAAAGTAGAGGACCTAGGATAAAACCTTGAGGAACTCCCATATTGACAGGCAGTAAGGATGAGCATTCTCTTTACCATTTGACAGCTTATTGTCAGCCAGAGCGTTCGTGAAAATCTACTGCCAATCATTAGCGGAACAGAGTTCCGCTGTGGTGACCCCTAACCGGGAAAAGACAAACAACAACAACATTGTTAGCTAGAAAGATAACTGAAATGAAGCTAGGGAAGAGTGGCTAAGTTTTAAGGTGGAAAGTTCATCCAGAAGTTTCTGATGGGAAACCGTATCGAAAGCTTTGGATAGATCCAAAAAGATGGGAGGATACACATTTCCCATTATTTCTGTGTTGGTTTATAGTATTAGTAAAACTTAGGAGAGCAGTAGTGGTTAGGCCGAAAACCATGCTGTGCATTAGTCATTTGGGACAACACTCTATCCCCTCTCCTCCCTGTTACTATCGGGGTTCCCCAAGGTTCCATCCTTGGCCCCCTACTTTTCTCCCTTTTCACCAAGAACCTGCTCACTGCCACCAAACATGCCTCCCTCATACAGTATGCATTCCACCCTCATCTGCTCAGCCGCAACTCTAACAGAACTACAACAGATCACCCAAGATTCAGTCTCTTCAGTTGAAAGCTGGCTATCTAATGCCCAGCTTCTCCTCAATCCAAATAAACCAGACTCCTCATCTTCCAGTCCTCCAAATCTACCCCAATCTCCCCACACTTCACTATTCAAGCCAAGGATAATACCTCCATTTTACCAACAGTCTACACAAAACTACTTGGCATACAGATAGACAATCTCAAATTTGACACGTACATATCACTAACAGTAAATAAAGTTCACAAAAAACTGGGTGCCTTGTATAGAAGCTGCCAATACCTCATCAAACCAGCAAGAAATTCTGTCGCCAATTCCCAACTAATCTCCACCCTACTCTACGCATCACCCATACTTACAGAACTTAGACAGTCAGACCTAAACAAACTCGAAGCTTGCTACAATAAAATTGCAAAATTTGCCACTGGTACCTCCTACCGCAGCCACCACTGTCTTTCCCTTAGAGACCTTCACTGGCTTGAAATCCTACAACTCCTACACCAAATTCAACTCACCTTTGCTCATAAACTAGTAAACCACCTTCTCCGAATCCCATTGCTCCATACAATTCTCCAGCCCAACCACTCTTCCAGACCGCTACGCTCCTGCAACAGAAATCTACTCCAGGTCGCCAAAGCCAAAAAACTCAGCAGGTTAAGCACTATTCTCCTGCGCTATATCCAAGCTCTGGAACAATCTTCCCACTACCATAATTACCCTTCCTTCATGCAGTCTTTTCAAGGCTGCACATAAATCTCACTTAATCTCTCTCTGGCTTTGTCCTTGTCTAAACCCCGACTAATTAACTGCCAATAAACCCTTCTCTCCTTTCCCAGATTTATATAGCGTATCCCCTCTATCACTATAAAACTGAACTGAAGATTATTCACTGCCTGTTAATCCTTTCAGGATTTAGTTATCATTTAGTCTATTATTATTATCTAGTTACTGTTTAGAAAGTTTGTAGCACTGTGTTTTTACTTCTTCTTTTTCTCAATGCTTTACTACTCAATTGTACGTAATTTGCTCCTGTATTTCTCCATGTTATGATCACCTCTACTGTATAACTACCTTGATTGTTGTTTAACATCTACCATATTCATTCTGTGGAGCTTTTCTCCCTGGGCATCCACTGAAAAAGGACCTGTAACAAATGTAAATAAATAATAAATAAGAGGTTATTGTTATTGGGTACTAGGTGGTATAAAAGTTGCATGTGGATATATTTTTCTAATATTTTGGAAAGGGGAGGTAAGATTGCAGTGGGTCTATAGTTAGAAAACTCAGTGGAGTTGCCACCTTTGTGCAGAGGGATATAATGTAAGATATTTTCTAACTTAAAGGGATATATTGTTCTGAGATAGAGAGATTGATCAGTATACTGACAGGATAGGCTATAGCCTTGGCTGATGTTTTTAGGAATTCAATGTGTAGGTTATCAGCAGCAAGAGTGGTAGGTTTAAGTTTGCAGAGTAGATTTTTTTATAGTGTGAGTTGGAATAGGTTTAGAGGAGAAAGAGTTACTGATAGCATTGAAAGCATTTGGAATAGTTGGGGATTTATTGTGGTTAGGATTCGTGAGTGGCTGAATAGAGTTTACAAATAATGTGTTGAACTGCATTGAGATACTGTCACTGCTATTGGATGAGGAATGGGTGGGGGTGAATGAATTTCTGGGGTGAAGAAGTTTATTGCAGTCCAGAATCTTTTAGAATTGTTGTGTTTTAGTAAAATAGGCTTTATCTAGTTTGATTTGGGACTTAGCTTTATTTCTAAGTTGTTTATATAGTTAAAGGGTAGCTTGATTTTTGGTTATATGCCAGGTAGTCCAGGCTTTATCTCTTTGTTTGAGAAGATATTTAGTGTCTTTTGTTAGACAAGGTGCATGTTTAGATTTTAATATGATAGTTCTGCAAGGAGCTAGCCTATTCAGTATGTCCAGGAAGGTGGAATTGAAATATTGTACTGGAATATCAAGAGGAAGTATTTTGAGTGGGGACCAAGTGCAAAGTTAGTGAGAGAGAGAAATAAATATTTGAGGAGTAACGTTTTTTTTATGAATTTGGTAGAGGGAGGGGTTAGATGTTGTCTAAGTAACTAGGTAGGAAGATGGTCACTAATACTATCAGGGGGACAACCTGTTTGGAAGCCTAGAAGAGGGTTTGTTATTGAGGATGCACTGTAGGACTGATTGTTGTTTGGTTGATTTGTCAGTTCTTGTAGTGGTATGCACTAGCTGTGAAAAGCCACGGAGGCTGATAAAATTAGTGGTATTATCAGAGTTGTAAGAGTATAGTCGGTGTTAGTCACCCATTATTAATAGTTTCTTGTGAGAGGGTTGAAGATGTCCAGTGGAGTAATTCCTCACTTGTGTTAGGATGATTGCCAAGAGGGATATAAGTGGCAATAATTATTAGTTTTTTTGTTGGTGTTAATTTTAAGTTTGGTAAGTAGTAATTCATCATTACTAAATTTTAAATTTTGTTTAAACATTATGGCTATACCACCACCGTGCTTATTTAATCTGTCATGCCTTTGTATATTTTAGCTTGGAGGGAGAATTTCATTGTTAATTTCATGTTTAAGCCAAGTTTCCATAAGTATGGTAATATCAGGGGAGTATTGGGAAGTACAGGCATGAACTTCATGGACCTTATTTACTATACTTCTTAGATTCATATTGAGTAATAGGAGGTTAGAACCTTTTAGGGAATCAGGAATACCAGAATAATGAAGTGAGACAGGTAAGGTAGGTAGCTACTGAGGACATATGGAACTAAGGTTAGGGTATATATCTCCACTTAACTTTAGTGGTGAAGGGAGACATAGTAGAGCTTTACGGAGTTTAGTTAGGAGTGTGTTGAACTTGAGAAGTGTTTGAGATTTAGTATGGAGGTGAATGCATTTGAATGGGAAGTACTCTATATGAGATGCATTATAGAGGTTGGTGGCAATATTGTAGTAAGTGAGAGAAGTATGGTGGGCCAGAGGATTTGTAACTTTGTGGAAGGAGCAAAAGTGGTAAATGTTATTATGATATGATGTTGGCTGGTTAAGCCGAAAGAGAAGGCTAAAGCACAAAGTGTGCAGAGATAAAATTTCTAAGTGTAAAATATGAAGAGAGGAAGCCATTGTTATAGAATATAAAGAAGAGCTATTTAAAAGTATTGCAGGAAGAGAGAGAGTTGGCAGAAAAAAAAGATGTGAATGTTAAGTTAGATGGATGTGAGTGATAGAAGGAAGTAAAAAGAAATATTGAAGTAGAGGTAGTAGTGATGCAAGGTAGAGAAGAGGAAGAGAGGGAGGGGCTAGGAGTGTTCTGAGATAAGTAGAATATCTAAGTAGATGTAGATATAGGCTAAGAGGAGTTTAGAACTAGTTAGAAAGGAGGAAGGAAATAGTGGCTATATTATAATAAGGAGAAGTGAATAGTGTTGAATGTGGGTGTGGGGAATATGTACTGGAGTTTGATTGGTAGATAGTAAATTGGAGGTTGTGGCTAGTTAGAGTTAAGTGTAGGGGAAGTGGGGGCAGGTGGAATTTGGGGGCAGGGTAGAGGAGTGAAGAAAGCCTGAGCGTAGCGGGCAGAGCCAACTGTAGAGAAGAGCAGATAACAATCAGTGCAGCTAGAATATCTGACATTTAAATGTAGAGCAAGCTGTACTGTTACAGAGAAATATGAGCAAAAGGTAGAACTTGTATATCATAGCGGAAAAAGGAAGGTAGAGAAACAGCTACTAAGGTGAAATAGCACTAGACACACAGTATACTAACACTAGAAAGTAGCTTTAGTCTAGAAAGTTCTGGTGGGGTAGAAGGTATACATAGTGGAGTCGGAATATAGGGGAGATGTAGAGCGGGATTTCAGCTCACTGGTGTGTGAACAGGCTAACACAGTCAGGTATTTAATGTCAGGCATAAAGACTATAGAATACAGTGTAAAAGTACAATGTACTGCAGAGCCTCCGAGTCTCTTTAGGGAAGACCAAGTCTCTTTAGAGACTTATAAATACAGCTTTGGACGATAGCTGTCAAAGCTTGTAATCTTTTTAAAATTGGAGGTTTACTAACTTAGGGAAAACGGAGAGAAGATTAAGTGAGAGTTTAGGAAGCTTCAGTGGTACCTCAGTAATGTATGGTGCCAGAGCTATCAGTCTCTAGAGACTGAGATACAGCTGATCTCTTGTCTCAAACAAGAGTTTGCTTGTCGGATACAGGCTTGTACCCAAAATCAGGGCATTCCCTTCAGTTTCAACCCCAGGGCCAAACCCTCACCATGGATGTTTCAGAGACAGCCTGGGGGACTCACTTTCTGCACCTCCAATCCCAAGGGAAGTGGGAGGTTCAGTTCAAGGATAGACGCATGATTTGAAAAGAGCATATGACAGTGCATAAAGGCCTGATAGCCTTCAAAGAAAAATGGAAACCAGGGGTCTTGTTAGTAAAAACAGACAATACCACAATTGTGGTACATAAACAGGAAGGAAGGCACCCGCTGTTATCCCCTGTGCTGCCTAGAGATGCAGGTCTGGGAAACTGCACACTCTCTGGGGTTTCACCTCATGGCACAATACTTTCCAGGGGCTCAAAATGCTGTAGTGGATCACCTCAGCAGAAATTTGATGGACCCCCTTGAATGGCATCTGCATCGGGAAATTTTTCTTAGTTTGACTCAGAGATGGAGAGTCCCACAGGTAGACCTCTTTGCCAACAAGGAAAATGCTCTACTGAAAAACTTCTGTGCCAGGATCAAACAAAAATCTGCCTGGAAAACAGGTGCTTTCTCCTTCCCTTGGACTCATCTTCATTTATGCATTCCCCCACATACACCCCTTCTGCCTAGAGTGCTTATGAAGATGAGAAGAGGACCCAAGGGCAATACTGATACCAGCAGAGTCCCCCAGACAACATTGGTATCCTCTCCTTCTTGAGCTCACCAATCAGTGCCCATGGTTATTACCTTAGAGAGTAGACCTTCTCACGCAAAACAAGGGACGGATTGTGCACCCCAACCTTCAGGCACTCAGCCTTTCACTTGGATAATTCTGCAGCACCCAACTGAAACATTACCTGAAATAAGCAAGTGCAGGACATCCTTAAAGAATCTAGAAAATTTAGTACTAGAAAGTCATACTCAGCCAAATGAAAAGATGCTCTATTTGGTGCCAGAAACAGCACCTCAATTCCATTTCAGCACATTACTACCATCCTAGAATACCTGGCTAGTCTGGTAGATGAAGGCCTTTCCTACTCCTCCATTAAAATTGATGCATCTGTCATTTCAGCTGACATTCCTACTCTTCCTCCATTCTTTTCCCATCCCCTATTAAGATAATTTCATAGGAGAGTCATTCACCTTAGACCTTTCAGGAGGAAACCTACTCCTCCACGGAACCTCAGCTTTGTTCTAGAAAAGCTGACTTTGCCTCCTTTCAAACCTGCAGCATATGCTCCTCTGAAGTTTCTTGCTTGGAAAACAGGCCTGCTGTTGGCTATCACTTCAGCCAGGAGGGTTTCTGAGTTGCAGGTCCTCATGACAGTGGAACCATTTATTATCTTTCACCAAGAGAGGGCTTCTCTTAGAACTAATCCGTCTTTCATGCCTAAGGTGGTCATGGATACTTCTCTAAACCAAGCCATTCAGCTGCCTACATTGCTTCCCAATCCTCAGAACAAAGGGGAAAGAATACTTCATTCTTTCGATGTGCACACACAGCTCTGCTTTTATCTGGACAGGACAAAAACCTTGAGAAAATCTGACCAGCTTTTTATTCCCTTTGCCCCGGCTGTGAGGGGAAGCCAGCTGTATCTCTTTCTGTTACAGCCATCATGGCAAAAAAAAAAAAAAAACTGAAATATGATTAGGCCACACTCCACAAGGGCCACAGCTACCTCTGCTGCCGTTCTAAAGGGAGTCCCTACTAATGATATCTTGGAAGGAGCCACCTGGTGATCTGTGCCTACCTTCACAAAACACTATAATTTGGCAGCCTACTTTAAGTTTAGAACAGGATTTGCCACTGCCATCCTGCAGGGCATCCTCTCCTCTCTTCTCTTTTATCTCCTTCCCCCCTCATTTCAGCTTTGGGACTCTTCCCAGAAGTCAGGACTGCAGCAGTGAAACACGAAGAACATAGTACAGTTATATACACTTACCATAAATGTAGATGTTAGAGTGTATTCACTGTTGCAGTTGTCTTTCCCTCCCTTCTACCCCTTAACCTACTAATTATTAACTAATCCAGCCAAGGGACCCCCCTTGGCTCCCTGCTGTAAAGGTCCTCTTCCTTGGTTCCCTCCTGTCCACTTAGAGCTCCTCCTGGTAGAGGACAAGAAAATGCTGAAATCAATGAAAGCAGGCTGGCTCCCTTTATACTGGAGTGTATTGACGTCAGTCAGGCCATCCACCAGCCTAGGAGGCAGAAAAAGATTTCTGCGGTAGTTGTGCTGGCCGAAGCTGTAACAGTGAATACACTCGAACTGCTACATTTATGGTGAGTGTACGCAACTGTACTTTTGTGTGTTCGGGTGTGTGCACGAGTGTATGTTTTTTTAGGGTAAGGCGATAGTTTGTGTGTTTTGTGAATGTATGTTGTGATGTTGTCCTATCTCTCCTTCATTCTTACTAGGTTGGCTTCAGATTCAATATTCAGATCCGTCTCTGCCTTTATTTCTAAGCTCAAGGTCCTCTGCCAGCTCGTGGCTAACTCCCTGTCCCAGCATGCACTGGAGCCATCCCCAGATCTCATTTGCTGCTAAACAGATTGTGCATTCATCTAGTAGCTCTAAGTACTTCTTTTTCGATAATTTTTTAATTCCTAGGTTGCTAGATTACTTTAGTTTAGTGTATCTATTTGTTGTTTAGTGTTTTCATGTTTGAGCTGTTTTCTGATTTTTTTGGTCGTCGTTTTTTCGTTAGGCCCTGTGCTTTCCTGGCTTGTTTTTAGTGAAACTGTTATATTTGTGGTACAGTTCGTTTAAATTAGAAAACTATAACTACTAGCCTGTTTAAATTAGAGGGTTTTAATCCTTGTGTTTCGTACTTTTCCTCCAAGTTTGTTAAGTGCAGTTGGTGTTGTAGTAGTACACTTCGCTTGAATTAGAGAACTGTAATAGAAGCCCGTTTAAGTTAGAGGGCTGTGTCTGTTTTTTCTCTGTCTTCAGTAGCTCGACCAGTTTAAGTTAGAGGGTCGAACCCATGTATGTATATAAAAAAAAATGTTTGTCAGTGTTACTGTTGTTGTTGGCTATTGTTTGGTGTTCCTCCCTTTCACTTTAAAATGTTTGGTAAAGATTCTAAACTGATGGGTTTTAAAAAGTGTGACAGATGCAGCAAAAATAATCCCCCTCAGTGATAAACACACCCTTTTTGTTTATTGCCATGAGACTGTGCATCTCTAGGAGTCATCCTGTATTTGTCACTATTTTAATCATAGAGCCTTCCTAGAGAGAAAAAAATAAGTTGATTTTAAAAGGTCTGTTCAAAACCTCTTTCTCAGAGGCACTGGAAGAAGGTCCGGGTTTGTCTAAGTCTGACAAGTCACCTTCTGCAAAATCTGACAAATCGTCAAAATGCTTAAAATATGAAAAGACTACCTTCTTCGTTCTTGGATTCAGCATACAAAATTCCTCGACTGTCATCTCTGATCCGAATTCTGTTGGATCAGACAGACTCCTTTGGCTCCGACACCTTCTTGTTCAGTGCTATTAGAGTTTTATCTTAGGAGCCAGTCACCAATCTTGGAGCTGATCTCCCTATTTTGAGATCACCCACTTTACAAAAGGCTAAATCCCCCACTCCCTCAACTTGATCTTCTAGGAGTCTTTCATATGATGATGTGGATTGGGTGGTACAGAAGCTTTTACAGACACCAGCACTGGCCATATTACTGTTGGATCTGACCCCCAGGGCTTCGGATCCTACGATATCCACTTCCTCTCCAATCTAACCACTGGCTTCAGAGTCGGAAGGTCTGGAATTGATTACTAGTAGAAGTGTCGGATCCACCATGGGTTGCACAGATCTGACTATGGCTCGGAAGTCCTCGGCTCCATCGGATTCAGAGGGTTCTAGGAGCTGACACTCTCCAGTCTGGTCTAGGGAGGTGAGGCAGATCGAACAGCTGTCGGATATGGCTTTACTGTTCGGGACTTCAGCTGGGATGCATTCGGCTCCTGCCTCGAACTTGGGTCCATCGTCCTTGGTTCTGGGGAGGGGTCCTTCAGCTTCTTCAGCTCCAGTGATATCCTCGGATCAGGGACGGGGGGCTTTTGAGATTGAGGAGGGTGCTGTCTCCACAGACAAGTCCACAGTCCTCTTCAGATATTCCTTCCTCTAGAGCATCGGTGCTTGCCTATTTATCTCTGCATCCAGATGGGTACAAAGACCCTAGGCCTCAGGATGCCCCACAGGATGCTCCCCACACTTCCAAAACCTCCCCAGAATGCCCTTCTGAGGAGGTCCCTCAGAAGAGACTGTGCAAGAGTAATTAATTAGACTCCCCAGAGGAGTCCATCGATTCTGATATGGACCTCAATGAGATAGAAGGGTCCCCACGGTCACCTCCTGATGATGTCTCCTTTGGAGACATCCTGGAAATGTTAAAGCAGAGAGGTGGCTGGAAGTCCTCTAACACTTAGGTAGAGGAGTCTGTATACCTGAATGCTTTTGGGTCTCACCCTTCCACCTCTTGGGTGACTCCGCCTTTCTGTGAGCTCCTTGAGCTGCTTTTCCCGAAAGGGGTGGGAGTCCTTAGATTCTGCGGAGCATACTCCCAGGAGGCCAAATAAATTCATTACTTCCCCCCGATAAATCTTTTTTGGCGAAAGGAGTCCCGGTTGATGTAATGGTCATGGCAGTGGCCACTAAGAGGGAACTCTCGGAGACCTCTTCTTCTGTCATTCCTCCGAACAAGAAGTCCAGGACCATGGACAGGTGCGGAAAGCACATTTTTTCTTCAGTGGGCTTTTCTCTCCGATCACTGAATTATCTCATCCATTTTGCAAGACTGCACAGGGTCCTCCTGAAAAAGCTAGGAGGTACCCTCCATGGTTCAATAGCTGAAGGGATTGCCGACAAAGTATCTTCTCAGCTCACTACCTTAAACTCAGTTATTAACTCCTCCATGAGACTCGTTTCCTATGCATCTGATGGAGTGAGCAGTGCAGCGGGTTCCGGAATTTCCCTAAGGAGACATTCTTGGATAAACTTTTGACTTCTCGGAACCCTTTAAGTCTTCCTTTGTAAATGCCCCTTTTGACGGCTCCTCCTTGTTCAGACCTAAGGTGAAGGACATGCCGACCAGGTGTGAAAAGGAAGGAAAGACTCTGTCTGCCATAGGAGTCTGTTTTTCCATGCCTACTAGACCTTATCCCGAAGGCCAGAGAGGTAGTAGTAAGATATGTTTCTGAAAATCACAGAGATTTTTTTTAGGACACACGTGGTGAAAGTTCCCCCAGAGGCAGAGGGGGAAATATTAATCGAAGATGGCTGATTGTCCAGCTCTGAAGGCAGTCGGTGGGGGGGGGTCACTTATCTTTCCACCCAGAAGCCTGGCGACAAATAACAAAAGACAAATGGGTACAACACATCATATCCAGAGGTTACATCATGCCTTTTCCCTTCCCCACTCCATAGTTGAAAAAAGTGCCGGACATTCCACCCAGTCAAAAGGAATAGGCAGCTCTAGAAGTTCAAAAGTTGTTAGACAAAAGAGTCATCCAATAAGTCCTCACAGACCAATTAGGATTCGGAACTTACTCAAGATCTTTTTTTAGCTCCAAAGAAAATGGGAGATGGGTGGCCCATTCTGGATCTCAGCATTCTGAACAAATCAGTAAAGAAGAGCAAGTTCCAAATGGTGACACTGCAGTCGATACTCCCATTCTTGGGAAAAGACGACTGGATGTGTTGTATAGATCTCAAAGATGCGTACTATCACATAAAAATCGACAGGCGATCCAAGAAATACTTGCACGTTTGGCTGTAAGCCAGTCACTACCAGTTTCGAGCTCTGCCCTTTGATCTCACTACAGCCCCCAGAGTGTTCACCAAATGCATGGCAATAGTAGTGGCTCACTTGAGACATCTAGGATTCCTGGTGTTTACATACTTAGACGACTGGCTCTTAACCGCCACAACCAGGCTTCTACTAATCAAGGCCAGAAATACAACCTTGTAACTCTGCTTCCATTCATAGGGGCAGAATTAGACTCAACACAGATGACGGTGAGACTTCCACCAGAAAGGATCCAATCTGTAAGGTATCAGGTAGGGTATTTTTTGAGAAGAAACAAAGCCCCAGTGAGGATAGTTATAAAAGTTCTAGGGATTATGACAGCAGCAATAGTTTTAGCTCCCCTAGCACGTCGATATATGAGGATTGTACAGTGGTTGCTATCTACTCAGTAGTTTTATGCAGGAACTGCTAGTCTGTCATAAAATAATAACAAAATCTTATAGAAAGGACGTTCGATGGTGGCTATACTCCACTCAAGTGATTCTAGGTCGACTGTTTGTTCAGTCCCAACTGGTGACCACAGTGACCATGGACGCCGCCCAGATAGAGTGGGAGGAGCATTATCTGTCAAAGACCGTCCAAGGTACCTGGCAGAACCAGGAGGCCCACTTGCATATCAGTGTCCTAGACTGGAGAGCGGTGCTTTTAGCATTGCAAGCATTCGAGGATTCTCTTCCCCTGGGAACCATTGCAATCCAGATGGATTACATGTCAGTAGTTATGGTATATAAACAAACAAGGAGGAACCAGGTCTTACCCCCTATGTCGAGAGTCCCTGAGAGTATGGCAATGGGCTACCTCCTCCCAACGCTCTCTGGTAGCAACGCACATCCCAGGGAAATCCAGTGTAATAGCGGACAGACTCAGCAGAGTGATTTTGATACCTCATGAGTGGCCCCTGAAACAGGAAATAGCAGTGAAAATTATCTGGAAAAGGGGCCAGCCGTACTGCAACCTGTTTGTGACATACATGAATGCCAAGTGCAGCAGCTACTTTGCCCCCCCCCCCCCCCCCCGGAGAGCCACCAAGGGATGCACTTGTACACCATTGGCCCCCAGGCATCCTTTATGCTTTTCCCCCTTTCCTCTACTTTCCAAAGTCCTTCAGAAAGCCAGTTGTTTGGGAAAGGACTTGATACTCATTGCTCCATACTGGCCCCACCAAATCTGGTTCCCTTTTTTGTGGCCTCACCTTCAGGAGGAGCCATGGGTTTTGGACCCAGTTCCAGACCTACTGACTCATGTGTCAGGAACCCTCCACCCATCCCTTCAGACCCTCAAACTAACAGTGTGGCTGCTCCGATTCCAACGGTAACCAGGCTCCCAGCCCCATCCTCTCAGGCTAAACATATTTTAATTTCTTCTCATATCCCTTCAACGAGGAAGATTTACAAGAGCAAATGGAGACTATTCTGTTTGTGCTGACCATAACCATATTGATCCTTTTTCTGTTCCTATTACTTTCATCCTAGACTTCCTAACTAAACTATTCAATGAAGTTGCAGCTATTGTTAGGGTTCAACTAGCAGCAATATTAAACTTCCATTTGGGAGACAGTGGGTCTAATATAATGTATCATAAGTAAGGCTTTCCTCATGGGTACTGTTTTGTTAAGACTAACTATTAAGGATTCTCCAGTGCCTTGGGATCTGAATTTTATTCTATCTCATATATTTTTACCCCCTTCAAACCAGCATCATCTTGTGAATTAAAGTTTTTAACCTGAAAAATCATTTTCTTGGTGGCTATCACCTCTGCTAGAAGAGTATCAGAGTTGCAAGTGTTGTCCATAAAGCCTCCGTATTTGCTTTTACATAGAGACAAGATGTCTTTATGAACCAACCCCTCCTTTTTTGCCTAAAGTGGTTTCAGAGCCAACTGGTAAATCAATACTTTGGTTCAAACTTTTCTTCCCAAATTATGAAAAAGCAGAGTACTTGCTACATCAACTGGATGTACACAGACTGTTGCATTTCTACCTACATAGACCTGCAGAATTATGAAAATCTGATCAGCTATTTGTTTCCTTTTCAGATTCAATGGATCCTCTGTGTCTAAATTTAAGCTTTCTAAATGGTTATCAGATTGTATAACTTTTGTTTACAAGTCTCAAAATAAAGAACTTCCAAAAAAAGTTAAGGCTTATTCTAGAAGAGCCATTGATACTTCTTCAGCTTTTCTAGGTAAGGTGCCTATTGACACAATTTGTGCTGCAGCAACTTGGGCTAACCCCCATTCTTTTGTCACTCAGTACAAAGTCGATTTGGCCTCCAGGAGCAGAGCCTTCTAAGGAATATTCTCTCATGAGCCACCCTAGAAACAAGGTGCTAGGAACACTGTCCCAACCTAGTAAGAATGAAGGCGAGATAGGACAACATCACATAATGTTATGTACTCACCATCACATTCTATATGTGTTGTCCATCTTCGCCTTCTTTCTTACACCCCACCCACATTCCCCTTTCTTTTACTCCTAGAAGACCAGGTCTACTCAAATTTGATCTCCTTGATGTCTGCCCTTCTTCATCAGCCTCTGAATCCTTCCTAGGAGTTAGACTTGCATCTGTAATTTTAAGTCAAAGAAGATCTGGGGATGGTTCCAGTGCATGCTGGGATAGGGAGTTATCCACAAACTGGCAGAGGACCTTAAGCTTGGAAATAAAGGCCGAGACAGAGCCGAACCCAACCTAGTAAGAATGAAGGTGAAGATGGACAACACACATGGAAATGTTATGGAGAGTGCATAACTTCTTTTTTTAGGCGTAGGGTAAATGGCTACGTAAGGGGTAAGGTACTGTGTCATGAGTGTGTATTGGTGGATCTGTGTGTGTGTGTCTGAGCTTGTTTTGTGTAATGTTAGTGTTACAGAAAGTGCCTTTTTTAAATAATGTGTAGGGTCAGGGTTGGAGTTAATGCGCATTACTGAGGTGGGGCTGGGGGGTGTTTTTCATATCATTTTTATGATTATAATTCAAGCAATCAGTAGAGCAGAAGGCTTTGTCATTTACTAGTAAGTGAAAATCAACCTTCAGAACTAAACCAAGTACAACTAGAGTATTTTTGCAGGAGCCTTGCCCCTTTGCACCTCTGTATGTACTAACTTGAGATCACACAGCAGAAAGGAAAATGTGGGACATCCTAATCCCAACTGATAGGCTGTCTTGCACCAATGCATTTCACTGGTTCATTGTTTGTGGCAGCTGATGAAAATAGAGTAGTGGTTTTGTTGTTGACAACTGCACACTAAACCAGAAGAGGAGTTGCCTTGCTCTCTCTCTCTCTGTATATCTATATCCATCTAGCTTAGCTTGACTAACTGTGTGTGTGTGTGTGTGTGTGTGTGTGTGTGTGTGTGTGTGTGTGTGTGTGTGTGTGTGCGTGTGCGCGCGTATGTATGTATGTATATATATGTATATATATATATATATATATATACATATATAGTGTAATATTTCAAATAGACATACATATATGTGTGTGTTTGTGTGTGTGTATATATACAGTGGATATAAAAAGTTTACACACTCCTCTTAAAATGCCAGGTTGTTGTGATATAAAAAAAATTAGACCACAATAAATCATTTCAAAACTTTTCCCACCTTTAATATGACCTATAACTTGTTCAGTTCAATTGAAACCCAAACAAATCTGTTAGGGGAAAAATAAAAAACATACAATAAGCTGGTTGCACAAGTCAGCACACCCTTAAACTAATACTTTTTTTGAAGCACCTTTTGATTTAATTACAGCATTCTTGGGTAGGAGTCTGTCAGCATGGCACATCTTGACATGGCACTATCTGCCCACTCTTCCTTGCAAAAGTGCTCCAATTCTGTTAGATTGCGAGGGTATCTCTTGTGCACAGCCCTCTTCAGGTCACCCCACAGATTTTCTATTGGATTTAGGTCTGGGCTCATGCTGGGCCATTCCAAAAATTTAGTTTTCCTCTGGTGAAACCATTCTTTTCTTGATTTGGATGTATGCTTGGGGTCATTGCCGTGTTGAAAAGTGAAATTCCTTTTCGTCTTCAGCTTTCTAGCAGATGCCTGAAGGTTTTGGGCCAAAAGTGACTGGTATTTGGAACTGTTCATAATTCCCTCCTTCTTGACCAAAGCCCCAGTTCCAGCTGAAGAAAAGCAACCCCAAAGCATGATACTGCCGTCACCATGCTTCACTGTGGGGATGGAGTTCTTTTGGTGATGCAAAATGTTGTTTTTCGCCAAACGTACCTTTGATGTTGTGGACAAAAAGTTCAACCTTGATCTCATTAGACTATAACACATTTTCCCACGTGCTTTTGGGAGACTTGACATATTGTTTTGCAAATTTTAGCTGGGCCTGTATGTTTTTCTGTGTAAGAAAAGACTTCCGTCTTGCAACCCTACCCCATAGACCAGACATATGGAGAATACGGGAGATTGTTGTCACATGTAGTACACAACCATTACTTGCCAGAAATTCTTGCAGCTCCTTCAGTGTTGCTGTAGATTTCTTGGCAGCCTTCCTAACCAGTATTGTCATGTCATTTTAACAAGGGTGTGTAAACTTTTTATATCCACTGTGTATGTGTGTGTGTGTGTGTGTGTGTGTGTGTGTGTGTGTGTGTGTGTGTGTGTAGATATATATATGTCTACCTGTAATAACTGAAAGCACACTTACTCAGAACTCTTAATCGCTGAGATGACTTTACCTAAGCCTATAATCACTGAAGCTACGAAACACCACACTTTTGAATAGGGAAACTAACCACTTGGCCACCAGGGTGAAGCTTGCCCAATTCCCCAGTGTGGCGCTATCTCGGAGTTTGTGTATTTAGTTGGGGGGGGGGTGAAGCCCCCCACTCAGACAAGTTTAGTTTGTTTCCATGTTATTTCTCGCTGGTGGCCAAGAGGTTAGTTTCCCTAATCAGAAGTATGGTGTTTCGTAGCTTCCGTGATTAGAGGTTTAGGTGAAGTTTTCTCGGCAATTGTAGTTTCGAGTAAGTCTACTTTCATTTATTATAGATCCATATATATATGTATGTATGTATATATATATATGTATGTATGTATGTGTGTATATATATATATATATATATATATATATATATATATATATATAATACATATATATATATATATATATATATATATATATATATATAAATTCATATACATGTTATTTTTTTATTTTTTTCCATGGAGCACTGTAGTAGAGACATTCCCATCAAGGCCAGAGACAGCTTGGAAAATGTAGTTCTGCAGTGCATTTTTTCACATGACAAATTTTCATGCACCTCTGACTAGTTAACATCAAGCATCTGAAGTAGTTTACTTCATTTGGTCTTCAACCTGTGCATACCAGATCCGTATCGGATCCAAGCCGGCAAATTCACTAGCATCTGCTCCGAACTCCAAGCTCCTCTCTTTACCCATAATACACCTCCACTACCTTCCAACCCCCAGATCTCGTTTGCTGCGCCTTGCCTGAAGCATCATCATCTCCTGAGCTCCAAGTTAGTGAGTGGGTTGTTTGCTTATTAAGCAGTCTTTTCTTAATTTTTTGAGTGTTAGGTGATTAGTGTAGGTTCCCCCCCTCCTCCCCTTGCTGGTGCGTTAGAGTTTTCCTGTAGTTTCAGTGTTAATTTGTTAGTGTGTTGCTTCCCCTCCCCCCTCAGTGTTCTGTGTTCCTTGAGTGTGTGGTGAGTGGGTCTGAGTGGGAAATAGGTATTTTTTTCTCCTTTTCCTTCTCTTATTCTTGTGATTTTTTTTCTTCTGTAGAGACATGGCTGACCCCCAAGCCTGTCTTAGAGGTGCACTGAGTGTGGCCACAAATTGTCTCCAGCAGATGGCCACACTCTTTATTATGTGCTTGGGTGTAGTACATTTGA
The DNA here is from genome assembly GCF_019279795.1 of Protopterus annectens. Taxonomy (NCBI): domain Eukaryota; kingdom Metazoa; phylum Chordata; order Ceratodontiformes; family Protopteridae; genus Protopterus; species Protopterus annectens. The sequence goes on from NC_056749.1 coordinate 629,502,400, forward strand.
GTACTGACTGTACTATTTGCATGGGTTTTAACCCGTGCATTAAGGATAGGAAGGCTAAGTTGGCCCTGAAAAGACTTCTACCCACTTCTGAGGTGGCTGCCTTGTCCACTGCTTCAGTCACAGCGGCTGCTGTGGCCGCCTCTTTTTTCTCTCTTGCCATTGCTTCTCCTTCTTCCCAGGCTGGGACTCAACCTCCTGTTTCTAAGCATGTGGAAGTGGAGCGCAGAAGGGGCAGAGAGAAGGAGAGAGAGAGAGCATAAAACAGACAAACATAAAGCAGAGAAACGCAAGAGGTTTTTATTTATTTTATTTTTTATTTTACATTTGTTAACCGGGCTAGTCCAGCTGGATACATGTCCATTTTCAGTGGAGGCCCGAGGAGAAAAGCTCCACTACAGTACTAAATAAACATATTAAAGATAAAACTAGTATATTTTTAAAATATACAGAATTAAACTAAAGTAAAATGAAACATAAAAATTACCAAGGTATGATAGAGGAAACATACAAATTGAAACTACTACAGTTATGTATGGCATATAACTACATTTCTAGCATGGACAGAGATTAAGTTAATGTTACATACACAGTTGCAATATAAGGAAGGTTAAAGAATAAGTTCTTTTTGTGAGTGAAAAAGAGCAGTCAAGCTAGGAAAGGAGGTTAATATGCTAGAGTGAGGGAGTAAGAAGAAATGGGTTTAGAGGGAAAAGATAGTATGGGAATAAAGGAAAGGAAAAGAAAGAAGAAGAAAAGGATTAGTCAGGGGTATGGCAAGAGCATAGCCAGTGGTTTGAAAGGAATAGTTTTAGGTTAGTTTTGAATAGTGGGAGAGATGTAAGGGAAGTAAGGTCATTTGGTAGTTGGTTCCATATTTTACCCACTGAGCTGGAAAATAAGGTGTCACCTGCTAAGTTATTAGATAGTGAAGTATGAATCAGTATTTTGTTGGATGAGCGTAGGCTGCTCAGATTGTTGTAGGGCTTTATGAGGGTGGAGAGCATAGGAGTGTTATCGGGGTGGTAAAGGGCTTTGTGGGCAATAGTAAGTTGGTTAAATGTTATTAGTTGAGGTAGCTCCAGCCAGCCTAGTTTTTTTAGGTTTAGACAGTGGTGAGTCCGATATGGAGAGTTTTGGGCAAATCTGGCAATATTGTTATAGGCTGTGGATAGTTTGTTGAGATTATATTTGGAGAGATTAGTATAAATGGGGGAAGCATATAATAGGGTAGATATTAAGTGGGTTTTAGCTATAGTAGTTCTTGCTTCAGGAGTTAGGAAAGATTTGATTCTGTAGAGAGAACCTAGTTTTCTGTTAGTAGATTTGATTGTAGCATTTATGTGGTTATCAAATTTTAGTTGATTGTCAATTGTAATACCTAAGAGTTTGGTGGTAGGTTTTGGACTGATAAGGGTACCATTATTGGATGTAAGTATGAAGTTAAGGGAGGGAGACAAATGAGTGGGTGTAAAAAGCAGGAGTTTGGTTTTCTTAGGGTTGAGGAGGAGACAATGGTTAGAGAACCAATGCTCAATAGTTGTGAAGGTCTTTTGTGTAATAGAATGAAGTTCAGATTGTGTTGAGGCAGAGCAGATAATGGTGGTGTCATCTGCATATTGAATGCAAGTAGATAAAGGGGTGGCTAGATGGAGGTCGTTAATAAAAATGGAGAACAGAAGAGGACCTAGAATAGACCCCTGTGGAACCCCTATAGAGGTGGGGAGGAGGTCAGAGAGATGGTTATGCCAGAGCACGACCTGTTTTCAGTTATCAAGGTAGGATGTGAACCAGTTTATGGCAGGACTGTCAAGAGAGAGAGATTTTAAACGATAGAGGAGCAGTTGATGATTGACCATGTCAAATGCTTTGGACAGGTCAACAAAGAATGCTGAAGAGAGAATATTTTTATTGCGGTTGATGTTGATAGAGTCAATGAAGGATAGTAAGGCTGTGGAAGTACTATGGAATGGCCGAAAGCCATGTTGACAGTTAGCTAGGAGGTTATGGTGTAATAAGTGATTTAGTAGCTGCTTGTGGATACATTTCTCCATTATTTTTGCAAGAGGGGATAGTAATGCTATAGGGCGGAAGTTGGAGTATTCCAGAGAGTCACCACCTTTAAACAGAGGGATAATATGTGAGATTTTCCAGATAGATGGAACTACACCTTCTTCAATGGTCCTATTAATAAGAATGGAAATGGGGTAGGCAATGGCTTTTGCACCTAGTTGGAGGTATTCAGGTGGGAGGTTGTCAGCTGAGGGGGTGGAAGGTTTTAGTTTCTGAAGCAAGGATGAGATATAAGAGGTGGGTATAGGTTTGAGGTGGAATGGGGGTGGAGTGGGGCTGGGGGTAGGGAGTTTGGGAGGTATCAGGGCATTGTTGGTTTGCTAGTTTAAGTATAGTTGAGGTGAAGAAAGTGTTAAAGGCATTGGCAGTTTGTAATGGGCAGTCAGGGGTAGAGCCTAGTGGATTTGGTGTGGCCACTTTGCCAGGGGACATTAGCATATTAATAGCAGTCCAAAATTTTTTTGGTTGATGAAGGGATGATTGTTGTAGCTGAGTGTAGAAGTTCTTTTTGTCTTGCAGGATAGCTTTTTTTGTGATGTTTCTTTTTTGTCTAAAAGCTAGCTGATCAGTTGTGTTTTTAGAGGTTCGCCATTTTGCCCAGGTTTTATTTCTGCTAAGGATTAGTTTCCTAGTATTGTTTGAGAGCCATTGGGCTGATTTAGATTTGATTCTTATTGTACGCATAGGGGCATGATGTTCTAGTATAGCTAGAAACGTATTATTGAAGTAACTAACAGCATCATCTATAGGGAGAGACTTAAGAGGTGACCAGTTAATTTTCATAAGTTCATTTTGAAAGAGATTGGGGTCGAACAATTTTTTGGAACGGGATGTTCTGACTAAGCTAGGGGGATGGTAAGATTAGTCTTATGCCTGATAATGTATGTTAGTGAGTGGTCACTAAGGTCATCGGGGAGAGTTCCTGTTGTGTACATTTGATGTGGTCTATTTGTAAGTATCCAGTCAAGTAAGCTTTCCTTATTATTAAGTTTGTTTATCCTTGTAGGGGAGTTAATGGTTTGAGAGAAGCCATGTAGGTTTAAGAAGATGGAAGGATTGGCTTGTTTGCATAAATTCCAGTCAATGTTAAAGTCTCCTAAGATAATTGTTTCCTGAAGGAGATTTAGAGAAAGCCAATTTAATAGGTCTTCTAATATAGTGGGTTTTTTCCCTGGGGGAAGATATGTGCAGACAATATTAATTGTTTTTTAAGGGTTTAGCTGTAGTTTAGAAATAATTATCTCAGCATTATTTTCTGATGGTAGGCTACATGTTGTTTTACTAATGAGCATTTCGCTTCTATAGAGAATTGCAACACCACCACATTTTTTCTTTAAGCGGTCCTGTCTGAGGATGTTATAGCCTGGGGGGGTGACTTCATTATCTTTTATAGAAGGTTTAAGCCATGTTTCTGTTAGGCAGAGGATGTCAAACTGTTGAACATCTAGAAGAGCATGAATTAGTGGTACTTTATTACAGATGCTACGTATATTTAGATGGTCAATTGAGAGAGATTTGGGGGGTTTAGTGGATGGTGTTGGTTTTATTTGGAATTGATTAGATTTAGTGGATGTTGGGGATGTGTTTGGGCTGGGATTGGGGTGGATGTCACCATCTAATAGTAAGTGGGTTGATAAAGTATTATAATATTGAGGGACTCCCGACCTTCTTTCTACTCCTGTCAAAAGTCAAGCTAGGATCCGTGACTCCCCTCCGCTCCAATCTCTGAGATTTTTCACGGAGCTGGAGGAGACACATCTGCCATCTAGGGCCTCAGTTCCTGGACAAGCCAGGTTGGAGTCCATGGCCTCGTCAAGATCCATGCATAGCTTATCTGAAGTTGACATGGATAAAATGATGATGAGGTTCATTTGTACTCCGATCCAGATGGGGGTCTTGCCAGCTCCCTTTCCCACTGGAGAGGGAGCTTGCTTCCTTTTTCACACCAATTTCCCTTCTCTGATCTGTCCACTGGGTTTGGAGTACTCTGATCCGAGGATGGTCTTAATCAGGGTGTTGGCCCCGACAGTACCTGTCTCCTCGACGCTGGAAGCTGCCTGGAGCTTGTCTCATCTGACCAGTTTGGATCCGAGTAGCTGTTGGAGCAGGAGCTTAGGTGTTGTATCCGAGGGAGTGGAACTTTTTTCATCAGCTCCAGCGTTGTCGGGCCAAGTTCCCTCGCTCGGAGCTCCGTCCACTTCAGCCTCTGCTCTGATTCTCACATCAGATCCGGGGAGAGCGGTTTCCTTAATAGTATCCCATGGGGCTTGTTCTCCCTTGGTGTTCGTCGTGGTAGAAAGGGTTCTCTCTACTGGATAGAGACCCTTGACTATTTCCTCGTATTCCACCCCGACTCCCTCAGCTCTGTCTATGAATTCCATCATTTTACCAAAGGGACAGCCCAGACAGTTCCCCTGAGGAACAAGTGGCTTCCGAGTTCCCACCGGAGACATGCCTCACAAGCATACGTGTAAGAGGAGGGACTTGGATTCACCCAAGTTCCTCACCGAGGACACAGTTTTGGATGATGGAGAAGGTTCCCCCAGGTCACCTCCCGAGGATGTCTCCTTTAGTCCACCCCAAACCTTCTTCTGACGAATCCGTGTTCCTGGAGGCTTCCGGCATGGGCCCATCTACTTCCTGGGTGTCCCGTCCCGCAGATTCCCTGGTGGACCTGGTCACATCGCTGGCCTGGAAGGAGCCGGACACCATGAAACCAATCCCTAAACATCTGGACAAGATCTTGAGTCCACCTTCAGATAGACCAGCATGGAACAAAGGCTCCCCCATAGACACTGTGGTGGTAGCAGCAGCCACAAAAAAGGAACTAGCCCAAGAGAGTTCCTTGGTTCATCCCCTCGACTGAGAGTCTTGGATGATGGACCGCTTAGGGAAGCGGGTTTATGCATCAGCGACCTTTTCCATCAGGGCGCTGAACTACCTGGCCCACATCACAAGATTACAGTGCAGCCTGATCAAGGAACTGGCTTTGTCTCCCCCTAAGTCCATGTCACAGGAGAACAGAGACACGTTCTCCGCGAGGATGGCCACATTAAAAGCAGTCTCCAGTACGTCCATGCGACTAATCTCACATGGCACCGAAGGAGCGGCTAGGGCATCTGGGTCCGGCATTTCCATGAGGCGCAACGCCTGGCTCAGATGATGCCATTTTTCAGAACATTTCAAGACGTCTTTTGCCAACGCCCCTTATTACCACTCTACTCTTTTTGGTAAGACCGTTAAAGAAAAGAGACTTTGGTCCAGAGTGAGAAAGATGGGAAGACACGGTCTGCTGATGGAATCTGCTTCTCGAACCCTCAAAGATCCTTTTCCCAGAATCAGAGAGGGCAAAAGAAGATGTGGTTCCAGAAGTCACAGTATTCTTGGGATGCTCAGGGCTCTTCTTCCCCCAGAGGCATAGGGGGGGACAGGATAGACACCGGCCCAGAGGCAGAGGGGAATTTTGGGTCTCAAGAAGCTTTCTCGGACAGGCCCAGACAGCAGCCCTGAGGGTTTGCCCGACTGCTCTACTCTGGAGGTAGTCAGGGGTCAATTGTCACTGCACCTGGTGGCATGGGAGTCAGTAACATCAGACCGCTGGGTGCTTCAGATCATATCCAGAGAATACTCTATCCCCTTTGTGGTTCCTTCCAAGCACCTCCCAGACGTACCACCCATGCATAGGGAGGCAGAATCACTGGAAATCTCCAAGCTGCTAGAGAAACGAGCCATCAAACTCGTCCCCCCAGATCAGTCCGGATCGGGCATATACTCCAGGTTCTTTTTGGTGCCATAGTAAACAGGGGACTTACAGCCTCTTCTGGACCGATCTGCCCTGAACCTGTCAGTTGCCAAAGAAAAATTCCTGATGGTCAAATTACAGTCCATCATGCCGTACCTGCAAGAGAGCGACTGGATGTGCTTGTTAGACCTCCAGGATGCCTACTATCACATAAAGATGCACAGAATTTGCTGGAGGTTCCTCCACTTCCAGCTAGGAGTCAGTCATTACCAATTTCGAGCCCTACCCTTTGTTCTCACCACAGCCCCCCAGGGTGTTCACCAAAGTGATGGCGGTAGTAGCTGCTCACCTGAAGCTTCAGGGGATTCAGGTCTATCCATACCTGGACGATTGGCTCCTCACTGCTCCCACCAGGCGTCTACTTTCTCAATGCAGGGATTATTTTTTTAAAGCTTGCTCTTCAGTTGGGGCTTACAATCAACGCATTCAAATCACTTCTAAATCCTGTTCAGGTGATAGACTGCATTGGGGCAAGGATAGCCACACTACGGTGCAAAATCTTCCTGACCATGTAGAGAGTGCGAAACCTGAGGGATGCATGTTTCCCTGATCTACCGTTCTCATCTTCCCGTGGCAGAATCAGTCCTGAGGGCCTTAGGTTCCATGGCAGCGACCATAACGGTTCTTCCATGTGCCCGGTTACACATGCGAGTACTACAGTGGACACTAGCGGTGCAGTGGTCTCTGTTGGATCTTCCATTATCATATCCAGTACACCTCAGTCGAGTCTGCAGGTCGTCCCTTCTGTGGTGGATGTACTCTCTGGACGTCTTGGAGGGATGACCTTTTGTTCCAGCCCCTGTCCAAGCCACAGTGACCATGGATGCCTCCCAACTTGGTTGGAGGGGGGCTTTGTTTGGGCAGGACAGTCCAAGGCCTGTGGTCCCCTGTCGAGACCAGTTTGCATATCAACATTCTGGAGATGAGGGCCTTCCTTTTGGCGTTGCAGGCCCTTCATGCCTTTCTTCCTCTGGGCACCATTGCAATTCAAGTCAGACAACATGTCAGTGGTCTAGTATGTCAACAAACAGGGAGAGACCAGATCTTACCCCCCTTTGTCGCAAGGCCATGAAAGTGTGGGAATGGGCAATCTCCACCAAGCCGCTTTCTCATAGCAACGCACATTCCGGGATGGTCCAACATTTTAGTGGACAGGTTAAGTCGGACTATTCTGATGCCTTATGAGTGGTCTCTGAATCATTCAGTAGTAGAGCAGATCTTTCTGGAGTGGGGTCAGCCTTGCTGCGATCTCTTTGCATCTCCTTCCAACATGAAGTGCAGTGAGTTCTTTGCTCTGAACCCCCAGCCGATGGAGTCCCCCAGAGATATGCTCTAGTCCATGCTTGGCCTCCCAGTCTTCTGTATGCTTACCCTCCAGTACCTCCTATTTTGATGTTTTTACAGAAAGCTTGTCGATTGGGGAGCAAAGTGATCCTCATTGCCCCATTTTGGCCTCACCAGGTGTGCTTTCCCTTCCTTTGGTCTCATCTTCTGGCTCCGCCTTGGATCCCATTCAGGATCTTATTTCACACCCCTCGGGGGTTCCTCATCTGAAACTGGACAGTTTGAAGCTCCCAGATTGGCTGCTTCAGTTCCCTTGATTGCTAGGACTCCTGGATTATCCTCTTCAGTCAGGGCTATTCTGGTGGCAGCTCATAATTCTTCCATCAGGAAGATTTACCTCAGCAAATGGAAATGTTTTTCCTTTTGGGCTTCTCAAAGGAGTTTAGATCCTTTCACGGCTCCTGTTTCTGCCATTCTTGACTTCCTAGCCAATATTTTTCAACAAGGAGCAAGCTCTTCTACTATCAAAGTTAAATTAGCTGCCATCTCTCATTTTCACATGGTTGAGATTTCTGCCTCTCTGGCCTCTTCCAGACTGTGTAAAGCCTTTATTAAAAGTACTTTCCTGTTACACCCCCCAGTCAAGGATCCTGTTCCTCCATGGGACCTTATTATGGTTCTTGAAGCTTTGGTCGTTCTGTCATTTGAACCTTCTGCAACCACAGATCTTAATTTTTTTGTCTTGGAAAACAGCATTTCTAGTTGCTATCACCTCTGCTAAAAGGGTTTCAGAACTGCAAGCTTTGTCCATTATAGTTCCATATATGGTTTTCCATAAAGATAGGGTTTCCCTTTGGACCAATCCATCCTTTCTTCCCAAGGTTGCATCACAAGTTAACATCAGTCAGACCATTAACTTATCTGTTTTCTTCCCAAATTTTGCTAACAAAATGGAATACAGACTCCACTTGTTTGATGTTCATAGACGGTTACAGTTTTATTTACACAGGACTAAAAACTTTCGTAAATCTGATCAATTGTTTGTGTCCTTCTCTAAACCCTTTTTGGATAAACCTATCTCCAAGGACAGTATTGCTAGGTGGATTTACTTGTGCATCCTTTAGGTCTATAAGGATAAAGGTTTGTCGTCTCCGGGTCAGGTGAAAGCTCATTCCACTAGGTCAATGGCTACTTCTAGAGTCTCATTGGACGACATTTGTTCTGCAGCTACATGGTCCTCCTCTCATACCTTTATGCTCCGGAATATCCTTCCATGAGGGCCACCCAGGAGTTTAGTAGCCTGGGGACTCTGTTCCACAGGTTGAAGACCAAATGAAGTAAACTACTTCAGATAAAGAAGTTATGTACTCACCATAATGTTCGATCTGAGTAGTTCTACTTCATTTGTCTTCATCCGTCCCTCCCTCTTTCCCCCTGACCTTATCATATGAACAGCCTGTTGGCTGCAGTTTTAGGTCATAAAGTATTCTTCAGGTCGGGTTCTCAGTATAAGGGTCAGCAAACTTGATCTGGGGGTTGGAAGGTAGTGGAGGTGTATTATGGGTAAGGGGAGGAGCTTGGAGCTCAGAGCAGATGCTCGTGAATTTGCCGGCTTGGATCCGATACAGATCCGGTACCCAAAGGTCGAAGACAAATGCAGTAGAACTACTCAGATGGAACGTTATAGTGAGTACTTAACTTCTTTTTACTGCTTAAAACTAAGAAAGAAATTGCCTGTTGACCTAGACTGCGTTAAAGACAGAAAAGACAGATGAGTTAGTCAGATGCATGCTGTAATACCAGGTTTCTGAGAATGAGTTGGTCAAAATGCAAAATCTTCATCCATACCCCAATGTTGTATTGCTTTTGAGTCTCCTTAGAAATTTGGAATTCCTTTTTTTCCCCCCTTTGCTGATGCTTGGGGGTGAAACTACAGCTAAGGAAAATGAATGGTTGTCCTTTCCTTTGTTTGTGTGTCTATCTTGTCAGTAATTGATGGGTATTTTATGAAAATGGTGCCCCCTGATTGTGAGAAACCTGGGAATACTGGTAAGTGGGCACAGCTTGTTGGTTAGAGGGGTTAGGAACAAGATTGCTTCATCATTAGTGTACTGTTCAAGATACAGTGTTAGAACATTTACTTCTGTATTTCCTACCTCACCCTTCCCCTTATTCCATGTAGAACAAAATATGATATAGAAATGCATATTCTAGCTTAAGAATGAATATTAAAAAAA